>NC_133651.1:6898523-7076193 GCF_009905375.1 Apium graveolens
CTCAAACTTGGACGAGCGCGAGGCTCTGAGCATCTTCAGGAGAAACTTAGACCCAGAGCACAATGAAAGATACATAGTAGAACTGATCAACAAGGAGCCTTAGAATCTAGCGCCAGCCTACTCCATGGTTGCCAGATTCATAAAGGAAACTGATGTGCTCCAAGCTATGAGGATGACCCAGAAAGGGGGATCTAGTTGCAAGAATTCTGATGATCGGCCGAAAGGGGGTTACCATCAGGTTAAAAAATTCAAGCAAACCCAGCAGAACCAAGAGAGACAAACTACTCCAATCTTCTAGAGGCTCGGTCCTTAGTCGGAGTCCAAAAGCGATCCAGGACCAACCAAGCAGTCCCGCGAGCCAAAGAAGGAACCAGACTGGACTCCTCTCAACATGTCCCGGGAGGAAATCTTGAAGGAAATAAAAGATAAGCCATTTTATTACCCCCCGAAACCAATGCAGACTCCTCCGGAGAGCAGGCCTTACAATAGGCAGTGAGACTATCATGAGACACATGGCCACAAGACTGAGAATTGCTTATCACTTAAGTACTTTATCGAGGATCAAGTAAAGAAAGGAAACCTGAATAAGTACTTGGTCCGGGACAACAACGACAGAGGAGAGGGGTGGAAGAAAGGAAAAAAATATAGTTAATGTGGTCCTAGGAGGCTCCCACTCCCCACCATGAAGCCTGGACTTTGGAGAAGAGGTGTTTTCAATCCAATCACTTCCAGATATGGTGACATCTTTCAGCAGTAAGGACTATGAAGGAGTCAACCCCAACCACAATGTAGCCTTAGTTGTCACTTTAGATATTTTTGACAATGAAGTAAGGAGAATGCTAATAGACAACGACTCCTCGGTAAATATTCTTTTCAAACATACTGTGGATCGAATGCAGTTAGGGAGCGTCCGCTCGAATGATTGTCGGGAAGACCCACTCTATGGATTCAGGCACAACCTAATCCCAATCCAAGGGACCCTTTACCTACCTGTCATTTTCGGAACTGCTCCCAACCAAGTCACTTATGTCATCAAATTCCATGTCATCAACACTCTTTCGTCCTACAATAGAATAATTGGAAGGTCAACTTTAACTATGATGCAAACGATAACTTCAATCTCCCATCTCAAGATCAAATTCCCAATACCGACCGGAGTCGGAGAAATAAAAGAAGATTCTGGCATTGCTGAAACATGCTACAGTCAAGCCTTAGTCATGGCAGAAACCCACCAGGATAACAAAAGGAAGACCACAGTTCTTCACAAACAACAAAGCATCAAGAAGCACCGCCCCCGACCAAGGGAAGAAACAACAAAAGAAGTGCAATTCATTGAATCAAGTCCAGATCCAGAAGCAACCAAACTAAGTTCGGAAGAACTGATAAGCAACCAAGTCATGGTAGTCACCAAGGCAAATCTGGTCCCAGACCAAGCCAGTCATAACATGCAAGCAATCAAAGACAAAGAATCAGTAAAAGTTAGCACCTACTTGAAAAAGAACTCCGAAGCCCGAATTTAACAAATGGCCTCAACCAAAGACCAAGCAAAAATCGAGGCCGCAGTTAAAACAGAGGAAACTCAGATTGATGAAAGCAGTCCTACAAAAAAGGTGAAAGTTGGTTCAGGACTCGAAGAGTTCTTTAGAGAAGAGCTGGTGTCCTTGCTCCGGGAATATAAAGATGTGTTTGCCTGGAGTCCAAGAAACATGCATAAGTCCATAGCAATGCACAGTTTGGACGTCAACCCCGACAGAAAACCGGTCAAGTAGAAGAGAAGGAACTTTGCCCCGGAGAGGCAAAAAACAATAGATGAAGAAGTAAATAAGTTGCTCAAAGCAGGGATTATCAAAGAAATCAAATACCCGGATTGGTTAGCAAATGTTGTCATGGTGAAGAAGTCAAACGGTAAATGGAGAATGAGTGTGGACTACAAAGACTTGAATGATGCATGCCCGAAGGACCCATACTCATTGTCAAACATTGATCAGCTGATAGATGCCACATCCGGACATATCATGCTAAGTTTCATGGACGACTTCTCCGGGTACAATCAGATCAAGATGAACCCAAAAGACATACCTAAGACAACATTCATAACTCACAGAGCAGTCTACGCTTATGTGATGTTGCCATGCGGACTAACAAACGCAGGATCCACTTATCAAAGAGCCATGAACAAGATATTCAAGTCCCAGATCGGGAGGAACTTGGAGTCCTATGTCGACGACATGATTGCTAAATCAATAACCATTCCTGGACACATAGAAGATCTGAGAGAATGTTTTGACAACCTAAGGAAGCATGAACTCAAACTGAATCCGGAGAGATGTACCTTCGGAGTTAGAGCAGGCAAGTTCTTGGGGTTCATGATCAGCAACCGAGGAATTGAAGCTAATCCGGAGAAAATACAAATAATCCAGGAGATGAGGGCTCCCAGGACCCAGAAAGATGTACAAAAGCTAGCAGGATCACCAGCAGCACTCAGGAGATTTGTTTCAAAGCTAGCAGAGAGGTGCCTACCATTCTTTGATCTACTCAAAGGAGATAACAACAAGAGAGAAGTAAACTGGAGTCCTGAGTGCCAGAAAGTATTTGAAGAGATCAAGTCCTACCTCTCCAAGCCACCAGTCTTTACTAAGGCCCAACCAGGAGAACTTTTATACCTCTACTTGTCAGCAGGAGCACTGGCAGTTGGGGCAGCCCTAGTCCGGGAAGAAAATAGGAAACAACAACCAGTTTACTATGTGCGCCAAGTACTCAAAGATGCGGAAACCAGGTATCCAAACTTGGAGAAGTTTGCCTTTACCTTGATCACAACCTCAAGAAAACTGAGACACTACTTCCAAGGAAGAGAAATTCGAGTAGTCACAAACCAACCATTGAGAACGATAATTCACAAACCAGATGTCTCAGAAAGGTTGTCAATTGGGCTGTGAAGTTAAGTCAGTTCAATCTCAGCTTCATTCCTAGGACGGCCATCAAAGCTCAAGCACTGGAAGATTTCATAATTGAATGCAACTTCCCTGAAGAAGAACCAGAACCAATGAATATAGATTCGAACATAGATCAAGCTGCACCTTGAAAGTAGATGGTTCATCAACAAGTGAAAGTCGGGAGCCGGACCTTGAAAGTAGATGGTTCATCAACAAGCGAAAGGTCGGGAGCCGGACTCATCCTAACAAGTCCTGAGGGATTCATGATACAGACAGCTATATCTTTCGGCTTCCCAGCAAAAAATAACCAGGAGAAGTATGAGGCATTGATTGCAGGACTGAAGCTCTCCAGGACTCTCAAAGTCCGGGACTTGAACATCTACAGTGACTCCCAGATAGTGGTCAAACAAATAAACGGAGAATATAGAGCAGAAGTCCCTATTATGGCAAAATATCAAGCACTGGTTCAAAGCTACCTAGCATCAATCCCAAGACATCAAATCCTGCAGATATATCGAGAAGAAAATGAAGAAGCAGATACTCTTTCCAAGCTAGTCCATAACTTATCAGATCTGGACTGCTCAGTTTACTTCGAAGAATTACAAAAACCATCTATTGAAGTTGAAAAAGTCCTGAAAATCGATAACAACCAGAACTAGATGACTCATTTCATAAACCACTTGGAAAAAGGAGAGCTCCCAGAGGACAAAGGAAAGGCTCAAAGACTAAAAGTCAAAGCAACCAAGTTCTTCCTTGAAGAGGGACTACTATACCGTATGACCTTCTCATCTCCTATTCTAAAGTGTGTCGGGCCAGAAGAAGCTAATTACTGTTTAATGGAAGTCCATGAAGGGATATGTGGAGATCATATGTTTGCAAAGGTCCTAGCTCACAAGATCATAAGACAAGGCTACTACTGGCCAGCTATTCACCAGGATGAAGTAGAGTTCGTGAAAAAATGCAAGGAATGTCAACTCTTCGGCAATGTGTCCCGGATGAGCCCAGTCCTACCTTCCTCAGTCCTATCTCCAATCCCCTTTTCTGTCTGAGGTATTGATATCATGGGACCTTTTTCCCGTGCTAAAGGAGAACTCAGGTACTTGTTAGTTTCAATTGATTACATGACCAAATGGGTTGAAGCGAAAGCAATGAGGACCATAAACCAGCAGGACTGCATAAAGTTTATGGACAATATTTTGATGAGGTTCGGGATCCCAAGAATCCTAGTATCAGATAATGGAACACAGTTCGTCGGATCAGAATTCGAGTCCTATCTTCAAGAGCGTAGGATCAAACACAAAAAGTCATCAATAGCGTACCCCCAAGGAAATGGTCAAGTGGAAGTCACAAACAGAATCCTACTCCGAGGCATTGAGAAAAGACTTAAAGAAAGCAAGAGCAAATGGCCAGAAGAACTGCCAAGTATATTGTGGACCTACAGGACAAGCCCCCAGACAAGCACGGGAGAAACTCCCTTCAAACTAGCTTATGGTACAGAGGCAATGCTACCAATAGAGGTGGGATCTCCTTCTCACAGAGCAATAAACTTCGATGAAGTAGCTAACGAAGAAGGACTCGGAACAAATATGGAGCTAAATGATGAAGTCTGCGATCAAGCAATAGAAAAGATGGAGAGATATAAGGAGAAGACAAAAGAATAGTTCAGTAAGAAGTACAGAGCCAAACACTTTCAAGTTGAGACCTGGTTCTTCGAGACACAGAAGCATCGGATCCTACAAACAATGGAAAGTTAATGCCAAAATGGGAAGGACCATATATGGTCACGGAAGTCCTAAGGCCAGGAACCTACAAACTGATGAACATGGATGGATCAGAAGTCCCCAACACCTGGCATGGACTCAGACTAAGGAAGTTCTGCCAATAGAAAAAAGCAAACAAAACAACCAAAATCTTGTAGCCTATGGCAAGAAACCAGTTTGATTTTTTATACCTTGTATGCATGAAATTTCAGCTTAATGAAAAACATTTCTCATTTTCTTAGTGGTTATTCACAAGCATCCATTAGTCTGGACCAATGATGAACCTGGACTAGAGCAAACACATTTATTTAGAATTATTTTTCTAAGGCAAAAGCATCCACTAGTCCGGACCAATGATGGACCTGGACTAGAGCAAATATATTTACTTAGAATTATTTTTCTAATGCACAAGAATCCACTAGTCCGGACCAATGATGAATCTGGACTAGAGCAAACATATTTACTTAGAATTGTCTTTCTAAGGCAAAAGCATCCACTAGTACGGACCAATGATGAACCTGGACTAGAGCAATTATATTTACTTAGAATTATTTTTCTAATGCATAAGAATCCACTAGTCCGGACCAATGATGAACCTAGACTAGAGCAAACATATTTACTTAAAATTATCTTTCTAAGGCAAAAGCATCCACTAGTCCGGACCAATGATGAACCTGGACTAGAGCAAACATATTTACTTAGAATTATTTTTCTAATGCAAAAGCATCCACTAGTCCGGACCAATGATGAACCTGAACTACAACAAACATATTTACTTAGAATTATCTTTCTAAGGCAAAAGCATCCACTAGTCCGGACCAATGATGAACCTGGACTAGAACAAATATATTTACTTAGAATTATTTTTCTAAGGCAAAAGAATCCACTAGTCCAGATCAATGATGAACCTGGACTAGAGCAAACATATTTACTTAGAATTATTTTTTTAAGGCAAAATCATCCACTAGTCCGGACCAATGATGAACCTGGACTAGAGCAAACATATTTACTTAGAATTATCTTTCTAAGGAAAAAGCATCCACTAGTCCGAACCAATGATGAACCTGGACTAGAGGAAACACATATACTTAGAATTATTTTTCTAAGGCAAAAGCATCCACTAGTCTTGACCAATGATGAACCTGGACTAGAGCAAACATATTTACTTAGAATTATTTTTCTAATGCACAAGAATCCACTAGTCCGGACCAATGGTGAACCTGGACTAGAGCAAACATATTTACTTAAAATTATCTTTCTAAGGCAAAAGCATCAACTAGTCTGAACCAACGATAAACCTGGACTACAGCAATCAAATTTATTTAGAAAAGCTCAAATTCTCCTCAAAGGCAACAACTTACAAACAATTTCAACCTTGCTCCCCCATCAAGAAAATCTGCATAAGGGAGTGGGGGGCACATGATAGTACATATAGCTCGTACAAGGACCAGCCCCGTACTCCCGACTCCATCCCGTCCCGCACACAACTAGTCCAGACTAGATTAGTCCTGGCAGCCCAACCTTGGGGAATCCCAACACGTGAAACACATTCCCAAGCGCGTGATAGGGACAACTGTCATTCATCAATCATGAGCACAATCAGGACACGTGCTAGGAGATCCTTAGAACATTCCTCAACCACTCCCATCCTGACACGTGTAAGACATTCATCCTATACAAGGGTCTTCCGCTTTTAGAACCAACGACTACGATTCAAAGGTACCAACCCCAAAATCCTATCCTTGGTCTATAAATAGCCCAAAAAGGTAATGTTTTGGGGTTAATCACTCTCTCACACTCATATGCACACACAACCACCTTGCATTCCTATCTATCTTTATCTTTCCCAAAAGCGAGTTCTTAATCTCACACCGGAGGCGCCGCGGGACCCAAACCCCCTTCCGGTGTTGTTTTGTAGGAGCCCCACGACAGCTACACCACCACCGCGGCGAGGGATCCAGGCACGACGTCAAAGGAGCAGCCCCGCCACCAGGAGTTATCACCTTTTATTTTCTCATTTGTACGAGTTTAAAAAAATTCAAAAATTATATATTTGAGCTCAATCTATGAGTTTAAAGACAACCAAGATTATTTATGTTGGAAATTAAAATAAATTTGTTTGATACTACTTAATGACGAGAGAATTATAATTAAAACAAGTCGTGAGTTGGATGACAATATCTAAAAAGTACATTCAGAAATCTAAAAAGTATATTCAACAAATGGTTGATGTAGTGGTCGAGTTCCTAGCCAACAAATGGTTGATGCAGTAGTCGGGTTATTGTTTATTTAAAGTCAAATATTCGATAACGTATGTATTCGTTTAACTGTAAATAAAAATAAAAATTAAAAAGTATATAAATTACGTTAATTTGTTATGATTTTATTAGAATAACAATGACGGCCGATAAAAACTCGTTTGTTTAACCATAGCAGATTGTAGCCATTATCAGAAGTGTTAGAATAATATAAGATCCTGGAAATGACCATTCTCTAACACCTTGAAATTTTAGAGTAAGTGGTTCCTTGACATGGTATCAGAGTTCAGGTTGGCAGAGGACTCAAGTTCGATTTCTGCCACCCAACATTTCTCACAATTTATGAGGGACACGAAGGTTGGCAGATGACTCAGATTCGATCCCTGCCAACCCCAACATTTCTCATAATTTATGAGGGACACGAAGGTCGGCAGAAGACTCAAGGTCTGAGAAGATTTTTTTGTTGTTATTTTCTTTTTCTGTTTTTTTATGCCCACTTTTTCTTTGTTTTTCTTGGATTTTATATGTTTTCAGAGGTGAGTCATCTTTCACGTTTTAGGGAAATGAATGTGTGGAAGATATTTATCCCCACTATTTCTTTGTTTTTCTTGGATTTTATATATTTTTAGAGGTGAGTCATCTTTCACGTTTTAGGGAAATAAAGACACGTGTCTGGAAGATATACATAAGATATACATAGATTGGGTAATGAGGATGGAATGTGAGGACAAATGTGTTGATTTTTGGATATTCGAGTATGATTTTGACAAAGCAGGTGACGAGTAGAAAACATGGAGACTATCTTGTGTAAGAGATTTTAGACCTAGAGCCTTGGGAAAATTTCCCGGGTTGTAGCCCGTAGACTCTGTGACTGAAGGCAGTAAGGGAATTATAAGGCCATCAAGTAGGAATGCAACAATTTCTTAGATCAAAAAGAACCGTTAACCCTCTTCAATCCTCCACCTCTGCTGAAAGATGAATGAAGATTTGTTCGATGATGACTTGATGAAAGAAAAAAAATCGTGTACAAAACAAAACTTGAGGAAAAATCAACTTATATAGGCTTTGGGTATTTGAAACCCGTTTGTATCATATCGTCTTAAAATAGAAGGCCCGTGTCTTGGATTCTAACAATTGCGAACAATAGGTTAGTCCATCTTGACAATCCCAGAAGCCCAAACTCGTAAACAGAAGTTGCGGTAACATATTCATAATCATTCCAATTGAAAATTAATTTTTACTTAATTCCTTCCGCATCTGAAAAATAAAAAATAAAAAGAAAAAAAAATATTTATACTTAATATTTTGTTTATTTTATATAAGAATTTATTAATTAAATAATAAGGTATATTTATACTATCGACAGTTTTTAGTTTCCTTTACATTTTTTTATAAAATATTAAAAAATAGTTAAAAATCAAATTACAAATGTGCCGGATAAACGGGTAACAAGTTTCGCCGCCATAGCAGATCTGCAATTCACTTTTGAAGCATAAATCGAGGGAGTATAAATTGATGTCACTCTTGGCTGACTTTTTGTTAATAAAAAGAAACCAGGAATTCAAACAAAAAAATAATTAAATAATGAAAAACTAATGAACATTATAATTTTCTACTTGTTTCATTTTCCCGAAAGGTTATAGAAAAAAGCAACTACTGTTTTTTTTTTTTGTCACAAAGCAACTACTGTTTTAAGTTTAACAAAAGTTGAAAACTGATTTTCAGTATTCAATACGACATGGGCTTGAGATTTTAGGATCACTCAACTTTAATCAAGGCAGCTCTACATATAGGTGATTTAAGCAATGGCCCAAGGTCCTCAAACTTTTAGAATCCCCAAAAAATTATGTATTTATATAAATATTTTTAGTTAATCATTTAAAAATTATGTTAATGATTATATTTAAGGCCCCAAAATATAATTTTTATTAAGGGGTCATTTGTTAAATCTGAACAATATTTTATGAACGATAAAATTTCTGGATGAGTAAATAATCTGAATCATGAATGATTAATGTTTATTTGATAAATATAACATGTAAAACCTTCTGAATGGCAAATTTTAAACTTCAAATAATTTAATTTTAATATTACCTCATGGAGTTATTTTTTGTTAAATATTATTAATTTAAAAATGACTTCAATTTTGAATTATATTATAAAGGTCGATAATCGAAACAAATTGGTAAAGGTACCAATTTAGAATTAGTTCCGGAAAAAATAGGATGCATTTTAATAATTTAATTATATTTAGTTCAATACTCTTATTTTATTGTTTATTTCTAAATTAATATATATTTATCCTATTATATAATTTATTATCATTTAAATTTAATTGAAATTCTATTATATATATGTATAATAATTTATTTATAAATACGAATCGAGATGAATATATAGCGATTAAATAGATTTTAAAAAATTTAATAGGTCATGTTCCTTGTAAAGATTAATTGATAAAATAGAGAAATTTTAGAACCATAATTTTGAACATTAAATATTATTATTATTTGGTATATAAGTATTTAGATTCTCTACAGTGATCTTGACCTATATATTATGTCACATAATCAATAATGTTATTATATAGTTTGTGTATCATAATAATTATCAATTTTTTACTACAAATGATTACCCGTAAATTACAAAACTATTTTAATTATGTAAAAAGTAATAAATAAAATAGACATGAAATGAAGTGAAAGTGTAGTAAAGGCCAAGCAGTATATTCCCACGTGATGTGATAAGGGGGTACATGTAGAAAAATTAAGATTGGGCCGTTCAGAAGGATTTCAGTTTCGTGCAGATATGAAAAGAAATGGAAAACAACCTGGATAATAAATATATGGACGTTCAGTTAATATCTTCTCGTTCGGCAGTTAACAAATGACCCCTAATTTAATTTTTTTATAACAACCACTCAATAAAGAATATAAAATTTTATTACTATATATATGAATATTTAAGAATTATTCTTCTTAAATTTGATTAAATTTATTCTACTTTTAATGTTGTTTTTCAATTTGTAAATACTTTCAAGTTTTAAATAGTTAGTATTTTCTATTTGATTTTTTTAACTTAAAATATTATATTATTAAGAGATTTTAAAAAAATATCCAAATTTTTTATTTTGCAAAAATATGTTTGGCAACCAACTTTAAAATTCAAATTTTTGAAAAGTATTTGTGAAATTATGTTATCCAACTTTACAACCAAATTTGCATCCAAAAATAATCACATTTCAAATTAAATAATGAATACAAATACAAGTTATTATGCAAATCTTATTTAGCATATATTTTCAGAACAAAATTATATTTTTACAAAAAAATTACAAGTTATTAAAATCGTAAATAGTTTTACGGAAAAAATATTGTTGGTAATTTCTTATTTTTAAATAATTTGATCAATATATATATAATTAAACTCTATAACTATTAAAATATTTGATATAAAATTTACTCTATAGTTATAAAATTAAAATTTAACATAAAAATTTTATAAGTAAATTTCATTTCATTAATATATATTTAATTTTTTTCTTTGAAATGAAGTCCTCTAATAGCCCCTTGATTGCGAGCAGCGGCCCTCCCGTATATAGGAAAAGAAAGGAAACAACAAAAAAAGAGCGTAACATTTTCAAAATATTTCTCAAAAGTTTTTAAAATGACACATGTCATTTTTATATTTATGTGATTCATATTATTACAAGAGAAGATTTTAAATTTATCTCATACTTTTTAACACTTTTCTACAATCATATGAAATTTTAATATTTAAATTAGATAAATGAGGGTACCGGGATGAGAGAACTCGAACCTGAGTTCCTTATTGAACTGAGCTCTTAATGATGTTAAATAAACAATCCGTCTAAAATTTTAAGATGATGGAAAAAGATCTCAATCTTATACTTTTTAATAAAATTATCATTCGAGAATCGTTTTGATAACAATTTTTGATACCCCAGCCTTTCTCATAAAAAAATCAATTAATAAAAATTCGAGCACAGAAAAGGAGCGTGATATGACAAGAGGAGCGTCCCTGGTCGGGGGCTGGGCTTTGGGAAGTAAATAAAATAAGCCATAAATAAATGTGAGTAAGTCAAGGCCCCATTTCTTTCAACACGTGAGTCCGCGCCCTTCCATTTCTCCCCCATTTGCAATCATGCTCACGTGTACCTTTGCTCCTCCCTTCTAGATTTTCTTGTGTATATTTTTCTTTTCATTTCTCACTTTTTCTATATTAGTTTCCCATATATTTACAGGTTAAAATTGAGTTTCATAATATGGGGTATCCGATGTTATTTACTCCGGAGCCCGCACAAGTTGTGAAGATACAACTTTTAAGATCAGATTCGGCTGGATTTTATAAATACTCGTTTGGGTTCGATTGAGTCAAATTAAATTTTTTTACAATTTTTTTGTACTAACTTTACAATCCTTCATTAATATTTTTATATTATTTAAAATTATAATAAATTTCTTTTTAGATCATTATCTTATTAATATATTTATAAATAATAATATAAATATTTGTTGTTGGTGGGATTCGAACCTAAATCTTGTGTAGTGTATAAATAATAATATAGATATTTGATGTTGGTGGAGTTCGAACATGAGAGTTTTAGTAGTGTATAAATAATAATATAAATATTTGTTCTTGCCGGGGTTCGAACTTGGGAGCTTGAATAGTATATATTTTTTTAGTATTTGATTCTGACGGTCCTGATAACTTTATTAAAAAGATCCGACAGTTATAAACGGAGATAATCAAACCAACCAAAAAAGGATACCAAATTATACCCCATTCCGATTATTATAATATAATATAGATTCGACTAAATTTTGAATATGAGTATTCTTATTTTATTTCGGTTCAATTTGATTAATTATCAGTTACTCATTTTTATATTCGAATTCGTCTAGAACAAAATAAAAAAATTAAGAATATTAGAACAAATAATTAAAAAACTTAAATGTGATCATTTTATAGAATATTATATATAATATATATGTGTGTGGGGTTGTATTACATGTAATAGAATTTTATAGACATAATTTTCAAATTCGTCTAATATCTTTAATATAAACAAACTCAAATGCTTTAAATTATTCTAACTAATTTAAATTGAATTCTTAGCGTCTTGTCTTTTGACATGGTAAGAATGTTCTCTGGTTAACGATCAGTACACACTTAGTCTTCAGGATCTGTCAATTCAGTTTTAAGTTGCATCAATGGTGGGACAAAACAATGCTACTCGAGAAATGGAGGAGAGTTTTGCGAGATTCTCCATTGAAGATGAGGAACAAGAGGAAATTAATTACGTGGAAGAATCTGAGATATGTAGCGAGATTGACACACGTTGGTGCTTGGTGGGTAAGTTCTTAATAAATTCACCTATTGACTTTCAAGCCATGCAACACATAATGGCGTCTCTGTGGCGGTCGGGGAAAGGAATGTACGTAAAACGACTAGATTCAAATCGTTTCTTATTTCAATTCTACCATGAAATTGATATCAAACGAGTCTGTGATGGTAGCCCCTGGACATTTGGTTGATTTCACTTGGTATTTGAGAGACTCAGAGAAGGAATGGATCCACGTACAATGTTGATTAATAATCTGGAAATCTGGGTTTAGTTACATGGCTTAGGAACATGATTCATGTCTCAGCGTGTCGTTACTGACATCGGCAATCATATTGATAAGTTTGTTGAAACAGACGCCAATAACTTTGTGGGTGTTTGGAGAGAACACTTCCGGGTAAGAGTTTCAATCCCTTTGGATGTCCCACTGAAAAGGCGTATGAAATTAAGGAAGAGTGCGACGGAATGGTGCTGGGTTACGTTCAAGTACGAAGCAGTGCCTACCTTCTGTTTTATATATGGGTTGATTGGTCATAGTGATAAATTATGTGCAAAACTTTTTGATGTTCAAAGAGACGAAATTCAGAAGCCTTATGGCTCTTGGATGCGAGCTGAGCCCAAACGACGGTCATACACAATGGGTAGCAAATGGTTACGTTCAGGTGGAGCACCGACGGTGAACATGGCAAGGGAGGAAGGAAGTGATAAATCATAGCCCGGGAATGCCGTGCCAATCACAAACGATCACGAAAAATCCGGAACTACTGGAAATAACAGATTACAGGAGATTGTGGTAACAACCGGCGAAAATCAAGGAGTGAAGGGGGGGAGCCCATGATAAGGTGTTAAAGGTGGCAATATCTTATTTTGAAAATAACACAAATGTAAACTTGGACAATATGGACAATAATGAGTTCATAATTTCGGATCCAAAAAGAAGAAGAAAGCCCCAAGATATTGTAGGCTCAAATGATAACATGATGCTCGACCCAAATGAGGAGGAAATTATAATGGAAGATAGTATACAGAATGAGCAATAGAACCAAAAAAACTTGCTTTTGGCGGGTACTGCTTCGCAGTCCCGCCCGTCCTCATGAATACCATAAGCTGGAACTGCCAAGGAATGGGTCCACCTTGGAAAATTCAGTTTCTTAAGGACATTATACGTCAACAACGACCTGATTTTGAATTTCTTTGTGAAACTTTGAGTAATAAGGAGAGGATGGAATGGGTGAAATCTCGTACGGGGTTTCAGAGTATGGTAGTAGTTGAAGCTCAGGGTCGAAGCGGTGGTCTGTCTTTATTATGGAGAAACCAAGACCAGGTGCAACTTCTAAGTATGTCTAGCAACCACATTGATGTTCAGGTTTCGAGGTCAGGGGAACAACCGTGGCGTTTCACAGGCTTTTACGGTGAGCCTAATAGAAGCCAGCGGAGAAGAACATGTGAGCTTTTGAGAAACTTAGCTCGGGACTCGAACCTTCCCTGGTGCGTTATTGGGGACATCAATAATATTTCTTCTCAAACTGACAAAAAGGGGGGAGCCCCTACCCTCAATGGCTTCTTGATGGCTTTAATGACACTCTAGAGAATACTAGTCTTCGAGATATGGAGCTTATTGGCCACCATTTCACTTGGGAGAGAGGTAGAGACACTAATTCTTGGCTGGAAATTCGGTTAGATCGTGCACTAGCCACTTCAAGTTGGTTTGATATATTTCCGTTTGCTAAACTGTACAACATTGAAGGATCTCCCTCAGATCACAGTGCTATTTTTCTTGAGCCAAATTGTGCTGGTTTGGGTGTTCGAAGGAAGCGCTTCAAGTTTGAAAACGCTTGGATGACAGACCCCTTATGTAGTGTCATTATTCAGGATAATTGGGAAGCATGTGCAACCTCTAATATTCAACAGAAAATTCAAGCTTGTGCTAAACAATTAGGAGAATGGGGTAAGGAAATTACAGGTTGCTTCAACAAGCGTATAAAAGAATGTCAACAAAAGCTGAAGGGGCTCCGTAGAAGACGTGATGTGACTTCGATGCAGGAGTATAAAAATACAAAGCAACAGCTCTTTTTGATCCTAGATCAGAAGGAAATCTTCTGGCGTCAAAGGTCTAAGCAACTGTGGTTAAATGTTGGTGACAAGAATACAAAGTACTTTCATGCATCTTGTAATAAACGGCAGCGTACAAACCGTATCACGAAGCTGAAGGATGATTCAGGTACATGGCAGGACTGGAGTACATGGTTAAAAGATCTGGTAGGCAATTTCTATGCCAAGCTGTTTACTGCAGATCAGGTTGTATATGATGAAGTTATAAATTGTGTCCCCCGGTCAATTTCTCACGAGCAAAACCAGGAGCTCAACAAGGAATTATCCAGAAAAGAGGTGAAGCTTGCGTTGTTCCAAATGCACCCGGATAAAGCGCTGGGGCCAGACGGAATGACACCAGCATTTTTTCAAAAACACTGGCACATTGTGGGCGAGGATATCTATAACTTAGCAAAAAATTTCTTGACTACAGGGGAGTTACCTCGAGGCCTTAATGACACAAACATCGTTTTGATTCCTAAAAAGAAAAACCCGACAGCTGTAGGTGAGCTCTGGCCTATTACTTTATGCAATGTCATTATGAAGATCATCACGAAGGTAATGACAAACTGGATGAAGGTGTTGTTGGATAAGATGGTGTCTGATACTCAAAGTGCCTATATACCAAATCGGCTTATTTCTGACAACATTATGATTGCATATGAAATTATGCATTATCTGAGAGGTAAAAAAGCTAGGAAAGATGGTTACATGTCATTGAAACTGGACATGAGCAAGGCTTATGATCGAATATAATGGGATTTTTTGCGAGCAATTTTGTTGAAAATGGGGTTCTCTCAATGGTGGGTTCAATTGGTTCTTAAATGTGTATCTACAGTGATGTACTCGATTATTCACGGAGAGCACGAAGCTGGGCCAATTCAACCATCCCAGGGATTAAGACAAGGGGATCCTCTCTCCCCTTATCTCTTTATCATTAGTGTGGAAGGTTTATCAGCTCTCTTGCATAAATTCGAGTCTCAAAAGCGTATTCATGGGGTGAAAATCTGTAGAAGGGCTCCAATGATCAGTCATATGTTATTTGCGGATGACTCTTACTTATTTTGTAAAGCTGATTCGAGTGAGGCTGGCAGTGTGGTGGAGTTGTTGCGTATCTATGAAAAAACATCTGGACAACAGGTTAATAAAGCGAAATCCTCGATCTTCTATAGCTCCAATGTGATGAATTACAACAGAGAAGCTATTGGCCAGGTTTTGCACATGCCTGGGGCAAATGATCATTCAACATACTTTGGCTTACCAAACGTTATTGGCAAAAACAAATCAGCTTTACTAGGGTATTTGAAAGACAGAGTGAATGACAAGATACGGACGTGGGAAGGGAATTGCATTTCAAAGTCTGGGAAAGAGATTCTAGTTAAACATGTGGCTTAGACTATGCCTTCTTATGCTATGAGCGTATTTCTTCTACCCCTGGAGATTACTAGAAATATTGAGAAATCTCTTTCAAAATTCTGGTGGAATTCAAATCAGTTAAGAAGCTCAAAGCTTAACTGGATGAGCTGGGATAGGATGGCTACTCATAAACATCTTGGTGGAATGGGATTTCGTCACTTTAGAGACTTTAACATTGCAATGCTAGGGAAGCAGCTCCGGAGATTAGCTACCAACCCTAACAGTCTTGTGTTGAAGGTGTATAAAGCCAAGTACTTTGCAAAATTATATGTGCTTCATGCTCAGTTGGACACAATCCGAGCTTCATTTGGCGAAGCATCCTAGAAGCCAAGCAATTAATTTCTGATGTTATTCGATGGAGAGTGGGTGATGGATCTTTAATACAAATTTTAGATCAACCTTGGCTTTTAGGTGATGCGCATCCTTGTATTACCTCTTCCCCAGAATCTCTTCAAGGCAAAACAGTGGCAAATCTAATGTGCATGGACTCGAAGGAATGGGACTTAGAGGTGATTCGAGATGCCTTGAATGAGAGGGACCAGGAGCTTGTGTTAGCAATTCCTCTTGCAACTTCGAGCTGTGATGACAGCTTGTTCTGGAACTGGGAGGAGTCAGGGAATTACTCTGTAAAATCAGCTTATAAATTATTGCAAACCCAGAGAGGTAGCTGGTATGACGAGAACCGTGATGAAATCTGAAAACTGCTATGGCATATCAAAGCTCCGCCTAAAGCCTTGAACTTGGTGTGGAGAGCTTTGTCTGAGTGTCTTCCAAATTTAGTTCAACTTCAGATTAAAAGAGTGCCAGTCAATTCTACCGGCCCAGTGTGTCAAATGGAGGAGGAGTCGATTCTTCACAGCTTGGTTACCTGCCAGTATGCTAAACAAAGCTGGCTGTTGCTCTTACCAGGCATTAATTTCTTCGAAGCCTCCAATTTTAATTCTTGGTTGTGGACAGTGCTCAGTACAGTGGATTCTAGGAAGCATGCTGAGATAGTAATGCTGTGTTGGTCACTTTGGAGATCACGTAATGATCTCATCTGGAATCAGAAATCTACTTCGGCTCTTAAAACAGTAGCAGCAGCAAGGCAGTATCTTGCACAGTGGAAAGCAACCCAAAGCAGACAGTTTGTTACTCCTCTCCAGCCTCTTCTTGAAGGAGATGGAGCTTGCACTTGGGTTAAGCCTCAACCAAACAAAGTCAAGGTATCAGTTGATGCGGCTATTTTTAAGGATCATCCGGGAGTAGGTTTCGAAATGGTGGCCAGAGATTGAAGTGGTCAGTTTATTGAAGCTAAAGTAATTTTCTATCCGAGCATTGTCACTCCCATTATGGCAGAGGCTATGGCTTTTAAGGAAGCCCTCAGCTGGATGGAGATTCGAGATTGGCAAGACGCTACTGTGGAGACTGACTGCCTTAGTGTGGTGAAAGCTATCAGAAGCCAAGTAGTTATGCGATCCTACTTTGGGTCGATTATTGAGTAGTGTCGTAGAACATTTCGCAGGTTAAACAACGTTAGTTTGTTCTTTGTTAAACGATCTACTAATATGGTAGCCCATCATATAGCTCGGGAATCATATTATTTGTCTGGCCGTATGATCGATAGGAGTTCTGTTTCTACTTCGATTCAGCACTATATTTCCATGGATTTGAGTTCGTAATAAAATCTTAGCTTTTTGTCAAAAAAATTGAATTCTTAGTTATGGGCCCAATAAGACCTAACGAATGAAAGCCCATTAGACGATCACATTATTGGGCCGAATGCCCAACATGACCACGAACCGAAGGCCCACGGAGCTCCATAGGCCGAGACCCATTCCTCCTCCAACCGTTGGGATTACACAGTCATAACCCCTTTTCACTCATCTTCATTACAGAGATGTAACGGACGAGCATTCATGGCGATTTTGGGTATAAAAACCCCTGGGAAAGTAAGACAAAGACAATTACACATTCATTCTCTCAAATACTCTCTACTTTCTTATATTCCCAAAACTCACTCTACATCCAAATTCTTATTCTACATCCATTTACTCGGATAAATGAAAAAGAAAAAATTTAAAGGACAAGGGACCGAGTACATGTCCTGGAATCGAGCGAACAATAAAATACCCGGAGTCGGCTCCCGAAGGATGTTCTAGAGACAAGTCTTCCCGAAGGAAGTTCTTGCCCTCAGAGCCCTTTGCATGCCATCTTTAAACTCAACATGCAAGGAAAAAGGAAGAATCAAGCACCCTGGGTCGGCTCCCGAAGATTGTTCTACAACCAAAAACCCCCCGAAGACAGTTCTTACCCAAGAACGCATCGCATGCCCTCTTTAAACCCAGTGGATGCCCCTAAAAAAGGAAACAACACAGAAAAAGAAAAAAAGGAGTCTACTACCTACCCAGAAAATACACCCCGTACAAAAACAACAAATACACAAAGGAGTAAATCCAGAAAGCATTTCCTTGCATGCAAAAAACATCACAGAAAAACTTGCAAGTAAAACGTAAATAAATACGAGAAGAGCTTACTGATTTGAAGATGTTGCTTAACCCCATGGGATGGTTGGGAAAGGTTGAGTTGTTACTACCCGTCTTGAAGAAACTGGAAAAGCTTTGGTTGTTGTTTGTGTTTGGTTGCGAAATACGAGATAGGAAAAATAAAAAATAAACAGTGAAGTTTATATATAGGTGCCTAAAAAACCCAAACATTTGGGTGCTAAAAGGACGACTTATGGGCTTTTTTGAAACAGAAGGCTCTGATGAAAACGGTTGGAATTCAACGGCTGGGATGGAGTTATAGAACGACGTGATAGACAACTTTCCCCTTAATACACCCACGACATTGCCACGTGTACGAACGAGATCGAGGCAAGACCGAAGTGATCGTTCTAGGGTTTCTTTACCCCAAGATGGGTCGAGCTCGATGTCCATCGGCCCGGCCGAAGGCCCCGCCGAAGGACGGGGACATGTTAGTTATGGGCCCAATAAAGCCCATTAGACGACCACACTACCGGGCCGAAGGCCCAACATGACCACAAACTGAAGGCCCACGGAGTTCCACAGGCCGAGGCCCATTCCTCCTCCAACCGTTGGGGTTATACAATCATAGCGCACCCTTTTACTCCTCTTTATTACAGAGATATAAAGGACGAGCATTCATGGCGAGTTTGAGTATAAAAACCCCTGAAAAAGTAAAAGACAAAAACAATTATACATTCATTCTCTCAAATACTCTCTACTTTCTTGTATTCCCAAACCCACTCTACATCCAGATTTTTATTCTCACACCGGAGGTGAATCGGGGGACAATCCCTCGCATTCTCTTCCTTTTCAGGTAGAAGTCGAAGATAATTCTAGATAGGCCGAATGTCGTTCTTATAATCTGAAGGAGATATGGGCGTAACACGAATATAAGAATGTTGGGATTCGACTCGATATTTGTTCGACTCATAAAGTACAAACCAAATTCACTCATTTGTCATATATTTATTATTAACAAGTCAAATATAGATTCAAACTCAAATTATTCATATTCTTTTCTACTTTAGTTTCAAGTTTGTCTAAGAGCAAGCCCAATAACGGTGTTAAAATGAGTTTCATTGTTATAATATGACATTCAAACAAAAAAATCAACTCCAATGAAATGTTAAACTTGGACGCATAATAGCAAAATAAAATAGATGATGCTTAATTGATGTTAAATATGAAACCAAATATATATGGTGCTATTATTGCCACATAAGCATGCAGGTGGTAAAATGAATTAATAATATAATAGTGATAAACGTAGTTGTGTACTTTTTTAAAAAATATATATAACTTATAACCTTATAAATAAGTATTCGTTCTAAGAAATTCTCAAATTGAGCAAAGGTCGAACCCATGACCTAAGACGACATAAAATAAACCCTTAACCACTTGAGCTATCCAACCGTACTATATATAACATTAAGCAATTAAAATATATCAATATTTGAATATATTTGGTGTAATTTTACATATAGTCATTAGAGCATGCATTCTATTTTACCACCAAAAATCATTTTTTATTTTTAAATTATAACAAAAATTATATATAATAGCACCACCATTAGACTTGATCTGAGATATCATTTTTAATTATTTTTTTTTCAAAACAAAGGTGTTAATTTAATAAGAAAAATCCATACGACATCTACACCAATGATCGAGTCAAACAAACAAAAAATTGTAATTTACAGTTCTCATGAAGAGGCAGTTAAACGATATTTTGAAGATAATATATGTACAAATATAAGTAGCCTTTTCATGCATTCTAGTTGAATTACCGGTACCCTCTTCATCATACCCCAATGGAGCTATCGTTTAAGCTATCGACCAGAACCGCAATTTCATAAAAAAATTATCACTAAATCAAGACCCCCGCTTACAATCAAGAAGCAAATAACAAACCGCTAACCGAGTAGATAAAATAACCTGATAATACAAGCCGAAAACCGAAATAAAACAAACCGAAACAAATGAAAATTCAAAAAAAAATAGATCTGACCGTCGAAACCACAAGATACACGGTTAACTCTCGAATCCAATAATCCCCATTTTAATTGAAGAAAAAGTCAACTGAAGCCCCAATGATATAGATCTAGAAAAATAAATAAAATATAACCAAAAGGATAAAATTCTTCCCCTAAGAGAAAGATTATTGAAGGAAATAAATCAAACAAAATAAATAAAATAATTTGGGGCTTTTCAAATCATTTATAAATTAAACAAATAAATGAATGGGTGAAAGCGCCGCCAACTATTGTGTTTAAAAGGGATGCGGTGCTGAGAGAAAAAGAGAGAGTTAGATAGAAAGGATAATTTTTAATTTTTATATTTGTAACTTGTACTATTTTAATGGTTGATTCTTCATTTACATTTAAGAAGTTTAATGTTGGTTGGCTAGAGCGTGTCTTTTGTCTTCAAAATTACATACTCCCTCCGCTATCCTCGTAATTGTAAATTGATCCGACCTATTTGGTATCTCGACTATAACACGAATAAGTCATTTTGACAATCCTAAGAATTAGCTGACTAGTAATAATTTAGATAATTTGTAATTGTATTTCTTGAGTCTGTAAAAATGATTAGAAGACTAGACTAAGGTATTTTTTAGTGAACAACTAACAAGCTAAGGAATAAAAGTCTGGAAGAAGATCAAGTCAGATCATGCCTTGGAATGAAGATACATAGCTTAAAGAAGAATAGTGCTATGGATTGAAAAAAATTATAAGTCAAATTTCGAGAAATCACAGATTAAAAAATATCGAGAGCTGTTTAAGGCTATAGAGAAGACATGTAGAGAAGTGGGAATATCAACAAGTCATTGCTCTTGTAGAGAAGTGAAGATATCGAGAAGTTATTTCTCTTTTAGAGAAGTGGAGATATCGATAAATCATTTCTCTTATAGAGAAGTGGAGATTTCGACAAGTCAATTTCTATATCGCGATTAGGAGATCTCTAGAAGTCTTTCCTATATAGATATATGCAGATATCTATAAGTCTTTTTAAATTGACATGAAGACATCTATGCATGAGTCTTTTTTACCTAGAAGATCTCCACAACAGTTTTATTTACAGAATACAGCTATCATGAATATTTCAGATTACCAATCAACAAACCATTTTATCATTAAAATGAAAAGTCTATAAATGCAGTTTGAAAAGTGCAAGATTAAGGTCCAAGATGAACTAGAAAAATGAGTGTGGCGGACCCGGAAGATTGCATGCAGATATGCAGCACTTGAAATAGAAATAGACGAAAGAGTTTTAGAAATTATGTTAGTCTAATTTAGCGCAATCTATGTAAAATATGCATGTTATTTTACAAAGTATGTAACGGGTCCTTTTTCCCAGTTGTAGCAAAACGGTCTAGATTTTCGTGTATTCTCTCAAGAAGGAGCTGATTTCTTTAATATTCAATAACTCGGATTTGTAACACAACCTATTTGATTTTTAATAAAAGATGAAGTGAGTTTTGATAATTGCTTCTCGGTGTTTTTACATTTAGTTGATTATCACTGCAACAATACTCTGAGCTGTTAAATTTAAGGAAGTCTAAACACCTAACTTGATTATCTTGAAAACAATTCTAAAAGTTTTCAAGTAAAAATCGAGAAACACACATTCACCTCATCTATATGTATTTCATACCTAACCTGACTTATATCTAACTCGAAAATATGATATATATCAGACATATCCGTTTCACAAACGATTAAAATCTAGCGAAAAATTTAAGCCCATATAAAATATGATCCCAAAGATATGAGCACTCATATACCCATTTACCCTCTTAAATTATATCTCATATTATTTTTTCTAAAATGATCCTATCTGAATATCCAAATATGAGTAATGTCACATATTATAATTATTTCATAATAATTAATCTCATATAAGTTTTAATTTCCTATAAAATATAACTTATTAACCGTGATAAATTATATATATATACACACACACACGAACACAAATATATAAGTTTTAATTCATAAATATTATTGTTATTATTTTTATAGTATTATATTTATTTTATACTAAATGATAATAATCAGAATAATAGAAATAATTTGATATTTAAAGTAAATGGAGTATATTTGATTTATATCTGGTGGATCATTAACTATCTGGTTAGGAAATGAAAATACGACACTCACTCATATTTGGTTTGGATCCGGACCTTATATACCATGATCAGTTTGTAACTGAATAATATGATCCCGGAGCAAAACCTGGACACACTAAAAATAAAATAATATGATACTTGAGTATACGAATGTCTGATTCCACCCGAATCATTTTACAACCTTAGCTTTATCTAATTTTTTACATTACGGTTAAACACGAAAATTAAGGATAAGTCTAAATTAATGGATAAAGAAAAAAGAGTAAAAAGGTGTAAACAATTAATATTTAATGTATAAACGAGTACAGTCTAGTAAATTAGGGATATAAACAATTTTTTATATTATAAAACTTTATTACTTTTAAAAAATTTTGAAATGTAAAAAATTAAGAGACACACTCGTAAATAAAACATAAAGAAATGGTCAAATGGATGGAACATGTGAAGTACTTATATATATATATATATTTATTTATTACTATATATGCTATACCTTTATTTATCATATTGTTACAAAAATATTACAACATATTAAATGAGAATGCAAGGATAAAAAACCCAATAAAATATTTATAAAATTTTATTATGCCCTTATTTATCATATAATTACAAAAATGCCACTCTAATTTACTTTAAAAGAATAATCTTCGATTTGTTTATACAAAAATATTATAAAATTTAAAAATTATATTGTTAATATATGCTATAATATTAAGCAGCAGAAATAAATATGAAAAAATATGATAAAGCATGTTGAGATAATCAACATAATTTTATGTCATTCATTTTTGACACATTTATGTTGTTTTCCGATCTTGTTGAATTTTTTAAAAGTGTATAAAAATTTATGAATAAGAATATAATAAATTGTAATTCAGCTAAATATTTATCTAGACAAATTAAATTTGTCAATTCATGGTCTGGTGACACGGCTTGTCATTCACTTATGCACATTTTTGGTTTAAATTCCGTATAATGTACGGGTTCCCGTTAATATTAAATTTTTTTATTTATCTCATCATATTATAATTTTAAAATTATTTATATAAATATATAATAATAATAAATTTATAAAATAAAAATATTAGGATAACCTGTGATCGTAGTTCAGTAGGATAAATATACTATATCTAGTAGTTTAATAATTTAGTAGTTTAACGGATATATAATATTATTATTTTTACTTTTTTAATAATAGGATAAATTATGGTTGCACTTTAGTAGAATAAATAGAATATATATGTAGTTTAATAATTTAATAGTTTGACACATATATAACATTATTTATTTACTTTCTTAATAACCAAAATTAGGGAATAACTGTTGAACTAAATTATATCTCATTCTAGTTATTATAGTATAGTATAGTATAAATAAATTTATCTTTTAAAAAAACTTATTGATCATGCTTGTAAGTATAAAATGAGCATCTCATTTTCTTCGAAAAACTTGATCCAATGTGATTTTCAAATGTATTGTTAAATTCCAGAAGAGCAAAATTTCTCAAAATTTGAATCAAATCTAATTTGTTAAAATATTAATATAAAATTTTAAAAAAATATTTCTCTATCACCTTAAAATTTTAGGGTAACTAGTTGTGTTATATGGTATTAAAGCTCATTTTGACATTAGAATTCAATTTCGACATCAGGTCACCCCCAATAAAATATGCTTTCTTTTTTCAATTTTTCAAATTGTTGTTAGAGCATCTTGAAGAGTAGAAATCGTAAGTTAAATAATTTCGGTATTCTTCAAATGACAATTTTTGATAAAATTATAACATTTTAGCTACATAGATAGAGTAATTGACAGTTTGTAACCCACTTTTGTTTTCATTTTTGCGATTTGGATCTACATTATTTTCTCTGTCAACTTACATCCCATAAAATTAATTTTGCTTCTATTTGCACCTCATTGACAACTTTCCATCCAAGTTGACCATTAATTTTAATGGAAGCAGGGGCATTTTAGTAAATTACTAATTAAAACAGAAGAAAATAAGAATAATTGGCACTTTGTAACCCATTTCTTTGGGCGTTTTTTCAATTCGGGTCTATATTATGTTTCCTTGCAAGTTGCACATTTAACTTTGAATTTCGCTTTGTTTTGCACCCCTGGACCTTTTTAACTTTTATACAAGAGGTAAAATCGGAAATTTCTGGTCTCCAAGAACAAATCGCCGGATCCTTAGATTTCCCGGTTGAAACCAACAAATAAATACATAATTTGATTGCAAATAGGGCTGAGCAAAACCGAACTAAAACCAAAAACCGAACTGAACCGTACTAATTCGGTTCGGTTCGGTCCTGATTTATTTCAGAATTTCGTTTTATTTGGTCTGGACTAAATAGAGCGAAATAAAATTCGGTCCGCTCTGGTTCTTTTAAAAAATATTCCGGTCTGGATCTAATAGACCAAATCATAAATACTATATTTTATATTATATATTTTTCATATATCTTAAAAATTATAATTATAATTTGTAATTTGCAGTTATATTTATACACTCTTAGAACTCTATATATCACCTTACTTTAATTATATTTTAGATTATATATTATTTTGGTTTGAAATTTTTAATACATTTTTATTTTTTTTTAAAAATTCGGGCCGTTAGGTTTAAAACCTGACCGAACTGAATTATTTTGGCTTGGTTCGGTCCGGTCCGGTCCATAATACAATTTCGGTCCGGTTCGGTCCAAGAGAAAATGATGATTCGGTTTTTCGGTCTATTCGGTTCGTTCCGGTTTTAGACCGAATCGACCGAATGTTCAACCCCATTTGCAAATAACAAGCAAAAGCTATCTGTAATATCAAATTTCATGAAAAAATGCTTGAAAATTAAACCCCCGGTTTGAAATAAGAATCCTAAAATCGAGTTTACTTTTTTATTTTATCGAATATGGATCGGCCTATTAAATATTCACTCAATTTATAATTGGATTTTTTTATTAGATCGAATATTTAATATGTTGATCCATATCCACTAAAATAAAAAATGAAACTAGATTTTAGGATTCTTAATTCGAATTGGGGGTTTGATTTCAGGACATTTTAATAAAATTTGATATTACAATAGCTTTTGCCTGTTATTTGCAATCGATTCATGTATTTAGTTGTGGGTTTGGATTGGGAAATCGAAGGATTCGGCGATTTGTTCTTGGATACCAGAAAATTGTGATTTTACCCCTGATATAAAAGTTAAAAACGGTCATGGGGTGTAAAATAAAACGAAATTCAAAGTTAAAAGTACAATTTGTAAGTAAACATAATATAGACCCAAATTGAAAAAAATGCCCAAACAAATGAGTTACAAAGTGTCAATTACTCTTATTTTCTTCTGTTTTACTTAGTAATTTACTGAACTGCCCCCGCTTCCGTTAACGCTAACGGTTATCTTGGATGGAAAGTCGTCAGTGGGGTACAAAATAGAAACAAAATTAATTTTATGGGGTGCATGTTGACAAAGAAAATAATGTAGACCCAAATCTTAAAAATAAAAATAAAATTGGGTTACAAACTGCCAATTACTCACATCATTTCCTTGATGACTTGTTTGAGAAATTGGATTTTATTTGAAATTCTGAATTTGATCAAATAAACTGTTTGAGAATTTGGTTTTGAATTTCATTTGAAATTCAGGATATTCAAATATTAATATAAACATGATAATTTGAAATGACAACTCAAATACCGTCAATTGGAATCTCTCATTTGAAATTAAATGTAAGTTTCCAAATGACCTATGTCCAACCAAGACAACTTAGATATAGTTTTAAATAATCATAATTATTAATAATTTCACTGAAGTAATATAATATCCTAAGTTCCGCATCGATAAAAGTTTAAAATTTTAGTTCAGTTTATATACACATATAAATTATAATATTTTGGGAGATTTGTGGATTATCCAAATTGGTTATTTATTCTAATAAGTTTCGCTTTATTTTGAATCTTGAATCAAGACTCGACTCCAATTTGAAAAAGAACCGAAAATTGGACGGGAATTATCATATATATAATATTAGAGCTCGCAGTTGAGTGACTTAAAATAAAGCTAACTTAAATAGGACACATAGCTTATCACAACTTATCAAAAAATCATAATTTGTTTTGTTGGTGTGATTAGTATATTTAATCTAATAAATTGAAATAAAGCCCTAATTTTTATCGAGCTGAGACCAGAGATGCACAAAAAGTTCGGGCCCGAAAATCTCGCTTGATCCGTTCCGGTCAAAACACGGTAAAACCCGGCCCGGCTAAAGCCCGGCTCGGTCCCGGCCCGACCTTAGGGCCTCGACAAGCCCTATATTTTTAGACAACGTCTGGGTCGGCCCGACCCGGTTAAAAGTCCGGTCTAAGCCCGGTCTTTTGAAAAGCACTAGCTTAAGCCCGACCCGAATAAAAACCCGATTAAGGCCCGATTTAAATCCGATTTTTATTCGAATAATTAATTTTATTATTTATATATTCAACTTTAAACATTATTGTTATGTTGATTTTAATTATGTCAAACTTCACTTTTCGAATTTAATTATTTTAAAATAATAATTAATATAATTTAATGAAAGTTTGCTTAGTTTATAATTATACAGGCCTTCCTTCACATTGTGCTAAATTCTATGTAATAGTTGCATTATGTTAGCTGTTAGCAGTTATGTATTGTATGATTGACTCTATTTAATGTAATAGACAACATGTATAATTATATGTCAGTTGCAATTTCTTTCTATAATTTTTTTATTCTCTATTTTGATGAAGTAATCAATTAAATTATATAATTTATGAATTGCGTTTTAATATTTTCAATGATACTGTAAAAGCCCGGTTTGGCCCGGCACAGCCCGCATCTGATCCTTAAAAGGCCCTAATATTTTTGACAAGTCCGGCCCGGCCCGGTCCGGTCAAAGTAAAAATCCGGGCCGGGCTTTGATAAAAAAGTCGGGACTTTTCGAGGCTCGATTAAGACCCGGCCCAACGAGTCTTTTGTGCATCTTTAGGGCAGACCGATATATTAGGTTATACACGAAATTCTTTAGTTAAACTTTGATGATCATTGCCAGCCATTTTAACTCCGTCAGTGGTATTCTTAGAAAATTGGAAAATAGCCATGGCGAGAAAGAAGGGGGAAAATGCTAACATTTAAGACGAATTAAACAGGGTGAATAAATTAATCCTGATGGAGTCCGAAAATCACGACAAGAGTCTGACATTGCCATAAGCATTCCAGCATTTTAGTCTCCATAGGTTTGCGAGGAGAAGGATGCACTCTAACATTATTAAGGCGTGAATTTGTTGATTCACATTTTGTATCTGCATCTGATTTTAATGTCGAACAGAACAAAATCGTCAAACTTCTATAGTTCAAATGTTCTGCAATACAACAAAGATTCAGTAGGTCAGTGCCTGCAAATGGTGGAAGCGGATGAACACTCGACATATCTGGGTCTTCCAAACTTAATTGGCAGAAACAAATCAGCTCTGCTTGGGTTTTTAAAAGATAAAGTTTACACGAAAATTCGAAGCTGGGAAGGGAATTATATCTCGAGGTCTAGAAAGGAAATATTGGTGAAGCAGGTAGCACAGACATTGCCATCTTATGCAATGAACGTATTTCTACTTCCTTTAGAAATCACAAGGCACATTGAGAAAAGTTTAACAAAATTCTGGTGGAACTCTTCTCAAACTAATGAATCGAGACTTAATTGGATGTCATGGGAGAGAATGGCTAAGCATAAAAACGCTGGTGGCATGGGGTTTAGGCATTTCCGAGATTTTAACATTGCAATGCTAGGCAAGCAGTTGTGGAGGTTAGCCAGCAATCCGAACAGTCTGGTGTCGAGGATGTATAAAGCTAAATATTATGATTCATCGGATATCTTCCACGCTGAATTAGGCCATAACCCAAGTTTTATCTGGCGTAGTCTTCTCGAGGCTAAAAGTTTATTCACTGATGGTGCACGATGGAGAGTTGGGGATGGGTCAAGAATCCAAATTCTTGAGCAGCCGTGGCTTTTGTCAAAATAGAACCCCTACATCACGTCGTCGCCAGATCCTTTGCAAGGAAATGTGGTTGCTTCGCTGTTATGTGTAGACAGAAAGGAGTGGGATTTAGATGTAGTAAATGATGTGCTGAATGGGAGGGATCAAGCAAGTGTTTTAGCTATCCCGTTGTCTGAGGCTAATAATGAAGATCAATTGTACTGGTGCTTGGAAGAAACAGGTAACTATTCGGTCAAATCAGCATATAGACTTTTGCAGACTCAGAGGGGTGATTGGAACCAGGAAGAGAATGACAAGCTCTGGCAAATTCTATGGAGCACAAAAGCACCCCCGAAGGCTCTTAATACGGTCTGGAGAGCTTTATCTCAGTGTCTTCCAACTTTAACCCAACTTCAACAGAAACGTGTCAATGTCCAAAACATCTGCCCAGTTTGTCAAGAGGAGGTCGAAACGATTGAGCATACTTTAGTGAATTGCAGAAATGCTAGACAGTGCTGGATAATTATGTTTCCTGGGATCCAGCTTCAAGTTGTCACTTGCTTCAAATCATGGCTGAAGTTGATGTTCGACAATATCAGTAGTAGCAAACATGCGGATGTCGTAACTTTGTGTTGGTCAATTTGGAGATCACGGAATGATGTTGTCTGGAATCAAAGACACACTAAAGTCACTAAAACAGTTGCGGATGCAAGGCAGTACCTTATACAATGGAAAATAACCCAAACCAGATCCTATGTGACTCCTCTCCAGCCGCTAGTAGAGGGAGACGGAGCTTTAGTATGGGTTAAGTCCCAGCCAAATAAAATTAAGGTATCAGTGGACGCTGCTGTCTTTGACGATCGTGGTGGTGTTGGTTTCGGACTCGTGGCAAGAGACTCTGACGGCCAACTGATAGAAGCAAAGGCAATCTTTCAACCTATTGTGGTTTCGCCTCTGTTAGCAGAAACCATGGCCTTCAAGGAAGCCTTAAGCTGGATGGAAACTCGAGGCTGGTCGGAAGCTACAGTAGAATCTGATTGTTTGGTAATGGTGCAAGCAGTCAGAAGTACTACCAGTTTTAGATCTTATTTTGGTCTGCTTATTGAGGATTGTCGTAATTCTCTTTTAAGTCTAAACAATGTGAAATTGTTTTATGTCAAACGGTCTGCTAATATGGTGGCCCATCAAGTTGCTAGGGAATCATATTATTTGTCAGATCGTATTATCGACAGGAGTTCTGTTCCTAAGTCGATTCAAGACTGTATTATGTTGGATTTGAATGCTTAATACAACCCAGCTTTTCGTCAAAAAAAAAAAAGGAAACCCGAACAACTTTTACATCCTACGCTTCACAAAATACTACTCCTGCCATAAAAAATTCTTGACAAAGTGATGTACTTAAACTTGGCGACTCTGTCCTTATTTTCATATTTTTGTGTATTAAATTTTAAATTTGAGACCGACCCGAATTTATATTCGAATATCAATTTAATAACACTATCCCAAAATTAATATATTTTTGTTTATCCGTTTAATACACCAAAATATACGAATTATATCCTGAAAAAAAATAATTGTTATAAAATTATAATATATAATCAAATATTTAGAAAATCAATAATAGTTTGTTTTTCAATAACCTAATGTGTTAAACTCCACATTTCTATTTAATCCTTTCTCTTCTAAATACCTATCCAGTTCACTTTTTCAAGGAGGGTATATTCATTTCAGATTTTAGAGAATTGTTAATAATTCATGAATTTTAAAATATTTTCGTTGATTTTAATTCTTCATGAATTTTGATGAAGTTAATCCAAAATCTTGTAGAGTCTTGCAGATTTTGTGAAATTTTTTAGAAATCCATCAAAATCTCATGTATTTTGAAGAGATTTCAAGATATTAAAAATGTACTAGCAAATACATAAAAATCCACAACTTTTTCAAATAAAAGAAAATTCATGGACTTTTAAATACCATCAGATTTTGATGAATTTTTTAAAATCCAAATTGAATACCACCAAATTTTGATTGACTTTTTAAAATCTAAATTGAATACACTCAGATTTTAAAAGACTTTTTCTAATCCTTGTTGAATACCTTCAGATTTTGAAGGATTATTTAAAATCCAAATTGAATACCCCATAATTTCTAAAATCCTTAAAAATCCTTCAAAATCCCAATTGAATACATCTGACTAAGACGTAGTATCAAATTTAAACAAATTCAGAATTGAGAAAACTGCATATATAACCTTGTGCATAAAATGTAGAAAATTCAGAATTGAAGAAAAATAAAATATATTTTAGTATTTATATATGTCATATAGAATTGATAATTCGCATTTGATATTTAGTATACAAATATTTTATATTTTTATAAATTTAACTATTCACATTCCGTGTATTTTTATTGCGTGTCGTGTACATATATCGAAAACCAAAACCCAATTTTAATAATATTTGTATTTTTTGATGTTCATATTTTTTCGTGTTGTGTATATGTTGTGAACTTGATGATTTCATTAACAAAACACCTTAGTAGATTTAACTTAGTGAATTTTGTAGCACTCGACGGATAAAGAATATAGTCCCGACGGATGACTCAATATAGTCCCGACGGATGATGATTTGTTATCCATCGAGTGAGTAGCTTATGTAATAATAAGTCATGAAGCACCTTTCTGCAAACACCTTTGTTTAGATTCAGTAGTAGCATATAAGTCATGTTGACTTTAATTAGATATGCAGAATAGGTTGATTAATTGTACATAGATGATGTCTTATAATTCTGCATAAATGAAATGAGGTCAAGTGCCAAATAGCTACCCGACGGATGTTCAAAAAAGCTACTCGACGGATGATCATGTACCCGACGGATAATCAATTCAAACATCAGTTGACAGTGACAACACAGTCACATGCGCCGAGTGTATGCAAAAGGAATGTGGAAGCCTATTCAACTGGGTTGTTGAGAACAAAGAAGCATTGCCATTTCTATGCTAATATGAAGATATTCAAAGATGCTGGAATAGAGTAATGAAGCAACATAGTATTAGACTTGATAGGTTTTGTTTTATTATCTTGTCTTATTACTGTGTAATCTTGGTGATATATAAACCAAGAGTAGCAATTAGAACAACAAGAAACTAAGCAAGAAAATTCTCAGAGAAACATTTGTAAGCTGTATTCTTAGCATTTCTCTGTAAGTTTAGTTGTTCTGATTTTGTAAGCAGCTATGAGCTATTCAAGCTTCACAAAGTTCTCTTGATATATATATATATATATATATATATCTGGTGGATACATTCAAATCCACCAGAAAGTTTTAAAAACTTGTGTTTTTATCCCCCTTCTGTAATTCTTGTTGCAGTGTTAGGGACTAACAATTGGTATCAGAGCAAGCTCTTGAAGTATAAAGAGTTTAAAGATCACAACAAACAGCAAGATGAACAAGAAGGATGTTGGAGTCAAGATTCCTTTTCTGGACAAAGATAATTATCATCACTGGAAGGTAAAGATGCATCTTCACTTACTTTCTCAAGATGAGGCCTATGTATACTGCATAGAGAGAGGTCCTCATTACCAATGAGAGATGCAACTGAAAATGAGCCATCAGTTCCCAAACCAAGGCATGAATGGTCAGATCCTGATATTGAACAAGTCAGGAAGGACAAGAAGGCCATGAATATTCTGTTTAATGGAGTTGATGGTGACATGTTTGACAACATCATCAATTGCAAAACTGCCAAGGAAATTTGGGATACAATTCAGATTATATGTGATGGCACTGAACAAGTTAGAGAAAACAAGATGCAACCACTAATTCAGCAATATGAGCATTTCCACTTTGAAGAAGGTGAATCTCTCACTGATATTTTTAGTAGATTTTAAAAGCTACTAAATGCTCTAAAGCTGCATGGAAGAGTCTACCAAACCAAAGACTCTAACCTCAAGTTTCTGAGATCCCTACCAAAATAATGGATACCCATGACAGTCTCCTTGAGAAACTCACAAGAGTACAATGAGTTCACACTAGAGAGACTGTATGGCATTCTAAAGACTTATGAGCTTGAAATAGAGCAAGATGAAAGAATGGAGAAAGGGAGAAAGAAATGAGGGTCCATTGCACTGGTTGCTGAGTTAGAGAAAGAGAAGGAGATAGAGACAGAAGCTCTTGAGTCTACTTCAAAAGTCTGTGAAAACAAGGGCAAGGGGCTGGTAGCAGAAAATGAAGATTCTTTGAGCCAAGATGATATGGATGACATTGATGAACATCTAGCATTTCTTTCCAGAAGATTTGCCAAGCTCAAGTTCAAGAAGAACTTTGGAGCAGCTAAGCCAAAAAGAAACATGGTGGATAAATCAAAATTCAAATATTTCAAATGTGGCTTGGCAGGGCACTTTGCTAGTGAGTGTAGAAAGTCAGATTTCAGCAAGAAGAAGTTTGAGCCTGTGGATTATAAACAGAAATATTTTGAGTTGCTCAAATAAAAGGAAAGAGCTTTCATTACACAAGAAAATGACTGGGCAGCAGATGGTCTGGATGAGAATGAGGATGTCAGCTATGTCAATCTAGCCCTAATGGCCAAGTCTGATGAAACAGAGACAAGTTCTTCAAGTAATCAGGTAATCACCACTAACCTTGCACATTTATCTAAAGCTGAGTGTAATGATGCAATAAATGACATGTCTACAGAATTATATCATTTGCGTGTTACACTTAAGTCTCTTACTAAGGAAAATGCTAAAATCAAATAAAACAATTTATTTTTAAGTGAGAGGAATAATGTTCTAGAATCTCAGTTTGTTGAATTTGAAAAATTGAGAATTGAGTGTAAAATTGCTAAGGATGAATTAACTGAGTCCTTGAAGAAAGAAGAGATCATGAAGAAGCAGCTTGAATGAGAACAAGAGGTGATTAAGGCATGGAAAACATCTAGAGATGTTCATGCTGAAATCACCAAAGTTTAAGGTATTGAGTCCTTTTGTGATGCAGCCTGGAAGAAGAACAAGGAGAAGCTGGAATCCAATTTGGTTGAAGGATTGCTAACAGATGTGGACTCGACGGATGATGAGAGTCATCCGTCGGATAACCAAAAGGATTATCCGTCGAGTGACATAAATCCTCATCCGTCGGCTGTGAGCAAACCTGTGAGTAAAGCCAAACTTGCCAAGCTAAATGAAAAGTATGGATCAGTTTCCAAAAACTTCATTTTAGGAGAATCTAGTCAAGTGAAGAAGGAAAAGAAAGTGAATGTTGGTCATCTGTCTATCAAGCAATTGAATGACAGACTAGAAAAGATTGAGGTTAAAACAGAGGCTAAAAGGAAAAACAATAGAAATGGTAAAGTAGGGATTAACAAGCATAACAACTACACACCTGATAAGTATGCTCCAAGAAAAATCTGTGTTAAATATGGTAGTGTAAATCATCTGTCTGTTAATTACAAAAATGCCATGCCTACTTCCATATATGTGCCACCTCCTTTTTCCAACATAAATGCCATGCCTTCTATGCCTATGAATGCTATGTCTACACGGAATATGAATGCACAATTTTCTAATATGCCATTTGTACCTAATCCTTATTATGCTGCATTTAGTATGCCTCAAATGCCATTTAGCATGCCCTACCGGAATAACATGTTTACTAATAGCATGCCATTTCCTGTTAATCAAAATGTGTATGATAATTCTATTGTAATGAATGGTTTCAAAGGTCCAACTCAAATGACTAAGGATGAATCTGATATCCCCAAGTCAATTGAGATCAAACCTAAGAAACAGAAAAAAAGCTAACAAGGCAGGACCCAAGGAAACTTGGGGTACCAAAATCAACTTGATTTGATTTTAATGTGTGCAGGGAAACAGAAAGAATCTATGGTAGTTGGATAATGGTTGTTCAATACACATGACTGGTGATTCTACCCTGCTCACAGAGTTCAAGGAAATAGCTGGCCCAAATATTACTTTTGGAGATGACAGCAAGGGTTATACTGTGGAATATGGCTTGATTTCAAAAGACAATGTCATCATTGAGGAGTTTGCCTTAGTGGATGGTCTCAAGCATAATTTGTTGAGCATCAGCCAGCTGTATGACAAAGGCAATTCAGTAACCTTCAACTCAGAAGCCTGTATTGTGACAAACAAGAGGAGCAACAAAATGGTTCTCACTGGAGTGAGAAAAGGAAATGTGTACTTAGCTGACTTCAACTCATCAAATGCAGAATATGTTACTTGTCTTCTCAGTAAAGCAAGTCAAGATGAAAGTTGGCTATGGCATAAAAAGCTATTCCATCTAAACTTCAAGACCATGAATGAACTTGTAAAGAAAGAACTGGTTAGAGGCATTCCTCAAGTGGAGTTTTCTAAGGATGGACTGTGTGATGCTTGCCAAAAGGGAAAGCAAATTAAAACATCATTCAGAAAGAAGCTTGATTCAACAATTGAAGAACCTTTGTAACTGCTACACATGGATTTGTTTGTACCAGTCAATGTGTTGTCCATCTCAAGAAAAATATTTTGCCTAGTATTTGTAGATGATTTCTCAAAGTTCTCTTGGACATATTTCCTTAAGTCCAAAGATGAGGCTAGTGAAATCATCATCAATCACATAAGGCAAGTCAACAATCATCCTGATTTCAAAGTTAAAAGAATCAGGAGTGACAATGGAACTGAGTTCAAGAATTCTGTCATGAGAGTGTTTTGTAAAAAAATTGGGATTTTGCATGAGTTTTCAGCAGCAGGAACTCCTCAACAAAATGGAGTAGTAGAAAGAAACAACAGATCACTTATTGAAGCTGCAAGGACAATGCTTGAAGAGTCTAAGTTACCAACATATTTCTGGGCTGAAGCTGTAAATACTGCATGCTACACTCAGAATATTTCTAAATTTTCTTCATGTTTTTGGCTGCATATGTTACATTTTGAGAAATCAAACTGATCAGAATGGGAAGTTTGATCCTAAAGCAGATAAAGGAATTTTTGTTGGATATGCTGTTGGTAAAGCATACATAGTCTACAATCTGAAAACCAATATTGTTGTGGAATCAATACATGTCGTGTTTGATGATAAAAAGATTGAAGGACTACAAGATGGAGATTACCATGAGAGCCTCAAATTTGACAATGTGGAGATGGTTAGTGATGACAGTGATGATGAAAGTGATCAAGAAATAGTATCAAAGGATAATACAAAAAAATCCTCTACCAATGAAGCACAAAATTCAACATCTATCGAGTTGCAAAATGCTTCATCCGTTGGGAGATAATCTGCTTTATCCGTCGGGAGACAACCAACTTCATCCATCGGTACTCAAAATTCACCATCTGTCGGGTCATCAAAAGAAGCTGGAAGTCAGAATAGATCACTTACAGAAAGTTTCCCTTTCTCAAATCAAAGATCCATTAATTCAGGGGGAGTTTCCAATAATCAAAACTCAATCACACATCAAGGCAACAATGAGGCCTCTTCATCTAGAGCTAATCTACCTCAACAAAGGAAATGGACAAAGGATCACCCCTTTGAGCTCATCATTGGTGATGTATCTTCTAGAGTTCAAACAAGAAGAGCAACTCAAGAAGAATGTCTATATAGCAGCTTCCTCTCTAAGGAAGAACCAAAGAAGGTAGTAGAAGCTTTGTTGGATCCTGATTGGATTTTAGCTATGCAGGAGGAGCTAAACCAATTTGAAAGAAATAAGGTATGGAAGCTGGTACCCAAGCCTAAAGGAAAGAATCCAATAGACACCAAATGGGTATTCAGAAACAAGATGGATGAGAATGGCATAGTAGTCAGGAACAAAGCTAGATTGATTGCTAAGGGCTACTGTCAACAAGAAGGAATAGATTTTGATGAAACTTTTGCTCCTGTTGCAAGACTTGAAGCCATCAGAATCTTCTTAGCCTATGCTGCCTATGCCAATTTCAAGGTCTATCAAATGGATGTCAAAAGTGCCTTTATGAATGGAGATTTGGAGGAGGAAGTCTATGTCAGTCAGCCTCCTGGTTTTGAAGACCCAAATTTTCCAGAATATGTTTACTATCTTTTAAAAGCACTTTATGGACTGAAGAAAGCACCTAGAGACTGGTATGACACTTTGTCAAAGTTTCTTTTAGAGAATCACTTCACTAGAGGTACTGTAGACAAAACTTTATTCTTTAGAAATGTTAATGGCTCTAGTATACTTGTTCAAATTTATGTAGATGACATTATTTTTGGCTCGACAGATGAAAAACTTTGCAAAAAGTTTGCCAAATTGATGCCAAGTAAGTATGAAATGAGCATGATAGGAGAACTAACTTACTTTCTTGGTTTGCAAGTTAAGCAAGTTAGTGATGGAATATTCATTAGTCAAACTAAATACATTTATGATAATTTAAAGAAGTTTGATCTAATGGATTGCACATCTGCAAAAACTCCCATGGCCACTGCAACTAAGCTTGAATTAAACACTACTGAAAAGTCTGTGGATATTTCAAGTTATAGGGGCATGGTTGGCTCACTTCTGTACTTAACAGCTAGTAGGCCAGATATAATGTTTGCTACATGTCTTTGTGCTAGATTTCAGGCTGATCCTAGAGAATCTCATTTAGTAGCTATTAAGAGAATTTTCAGATATCTCAAGGGAACACCAAAACTTGGCATTTGGTACCCTAGAGATTCTGGTTTTGATCTAACTGGTTATTCAGATGCAGATTATGCAGGTTGTAGATTGATAGAAAAAGTACAACAGGAACCTGTCAATTTCTGGGAAACAAGCTTGTGTCCTGGTTCAGTAAAAAGCAAAATTCAGTTTCTACTTCTATAGCTGGAGCTGAATATATTGCTGCCGGGAGTTGCTGTGCACAGATTTTGTGGATGAAAAACCAAATGTTAGACTATGGTCTGCAAGTGGAAAGGATTCCTATTTTCTGTGATAACACAAGTGCAATTGCTATCACTGAAAATCCAGTACAATATTCAAGAACAAAGCACATAGACATCAAGTACCACTTCATAAGGGAACATGTAATGAATGGTACCGTGGAACTTCATTTTGTTCCAAGTGAAAAGCAGCTTGCAAATATATTTACCAAGCCACTGGATGAATCCACCTTTTCAAGGTTGGTAAGTGAGTTAGGTATGCTTAATTACTCTTGAATCTTTAAAGATAATTTGCAAGTTATAATGTAGCCAGAAATCTAATTGATTTTTATTCTTGGATGAAATTTTGGCTAAGTCAAAATTTACATCTCGACGGATGATCATTATCCATCGAGTTTGATCATCCGTCGGTATACTATTTGTTAATAAAATCAATTCTTCATCTGGAATATTTTATGACTCGACGGATAACTGATTTATCCTCATCCGTCGAATTGTCTTATTTTTAGCCGTTGATTCTCTGAACATTATCCATCGTGTATACTTACAGTTTGTAAGCATAACACGACGGATAATTGATGGAATTTTTACAGTTTATTTTTTAAAAACGGCTATTTTGGGCATTTTTTATTGGTCACTTTATTTTACTTTATTATTTTAGACAGTTATTTTTGAGATAGTATAAAAGCATATTTTATTTTCATTGCTTTTCTTTTATCATTCTCAAATCATCTGCTCTAACTTCTCTCTTTCTCAAAAGCACTTACTCTCTCTCTCTGCAAGTTTTTATTTTCTAACAATGGCACCAGTCGTCAAGATCATGTCTCAAACTGGATTCATCTATGAGAAGAACAACTTCACAGTTTTAGTGAACAAGGGGATTCAACAGTCTGGCGACTACCACAAAATGATGGATTTTGTGAAGAACTGCAAACTCAACTATGCCATGTTGGAATCACCCACCATATACTGTGAAGTTGTTGAAGAGATGTGGATGACTATAACATACAACTCAACTGATAAGACTATCTCTTTCACTATTAAAGGTAAGGTTTTTTGTGTTAATAGTGATATTGTTAAAGCATGTTTCAAAATTCCTGATAATACTGTAACTTCACCACACACAGACACTGACATTGTTAATATGCTTAACTCCACGGGCTATGCACTCTCTACTTCCAAATTAAGTGAAATTAAGAGGTTGGGTCTTAGGAAGGAATTGAGTTATTTATGTGATGTAGTTACTAAGGTATTTTCTGGTAAAATCAGTAATTTTGATTTAGTTAATATCTCCATGCTTAACATGCTTTACATGCTTGTAACTGATAAATTTTTCAACTTTAGTTATCTTGTTATAATTGAGTTGGGATTTAAGTTAGGGGAGCTAAATAAGAGGGGTAAAAATGTTTACTATGCTAGATTTATAATGATGATTGCTAACCACCTCTCTGAGGATATTGTGCTTGAGAACCCAACCAACAAATTAGATTGTTGGGTTCAAGAAAGGAGAATCATTGCAGATTTGAACATGGCAAACCATCACAAAGAGGTGCCACTCTTCTATTTTCCTGTTATAGAGGCACCCCAGGTAAGTGAGGTAAGTTCAAATGTCTCTACTCTTCCAACCTCACAAACTTCTTTGCATTCCAGTGTAGCCATGGCAATTGTGTCATTGACCCAACAATTGCCTACCCAAGCTACCAAACACAAAATTTCAAAATCAAAGTCAAAGAAAGCCCCCTCTGGTGTCTCTCAAAAGATGTCAGTTATAAAATCCACCAAACCAAAAGAGGGGAGTGTGAAGGTGGGTAAGAAAGGTGAGGGAGAGGGTGAACATCAAATAAACTGCAGTTCTTAATAAGGATATAAGCTCATTACTAGTTGCATCCTCCCAAAAGGATGTGACTATTGAACAAAACTCTCAGCTAAGAGCACAGGCCAAAAGGGTAAGGGACACAAGCTCACCCCAAACTTACACTAGAAAGAAGAAATATAAGACCCTTGGGGATGCACAGGGTTCACACACTGTGCAAACTGGTGCTAAAGACAAAATCACTGCACCTTCTCAAAGTCAGGTTGATGTGGCTCCAATAAATGTGGAGTCACAACCAAAATTCCTAACAATTGAAGCCCCTGAAACACCAAACTCTCCCACACACTCCTTGGATGTTGACATGATAAACACATCACTTCCAAATTCTCCATCTTTAAATCTCTTGGAGAAGCTAAAAATCCAAGCAAGTGAGCATCATCTTTTAGATGATTTGTTGGCTCAATTGCCATTTCTTTCTGAGACTGTTGAGACATCTGTGCCAAAATTTTCATCAATCTGCACAGAGTCTACAATAGTCTCCACTCCAAACTCACTTATTTCTACTCTCTCGATGGATATTGTTCATCCGTCGAGTAGTGACTGTATCCCGATGGATAAGCTTAACATCAGTTATCCGTCGGATAGTCAAACTACTAACCCAACGGATATCCCTTATCCGTCGAGTGTCTCTTCACAACTTCAAATTCCATCAATTATTACAAGTGCGGAAGACTTAGTAGTAGTACAATCACTCCTAGGATTGAGGGAAGGGAGTGAAATGAGTGAGAGTCTGGGTTGCTTCCAGGAAAAAGGAGAGGAAAAGAGTGAACAAATGTAATCCATTTCTTCAGGATTGGTAAAAGTGAGTGTGAGGAGTCCCACCATAGATGTGAAGGTGAGGGTGTGAGGGTGGGGAGCCAAGGTGAGACCTTGATGCAACAAAAGAGAGATCAAGAGAGAAATGCAGGTACATGAGTGATAAGGGTAGAAACCATTGCAAGTGAGTCAATGAGTGTCAATGATACAGAAAGGGAAAGGCTATTTCAGCAAGAATATCCAGTTGTTATAGATTCCATTTCCCTGGATGCTGAGACATTTACTCACCCTGTAACAGCTTACCAAACTCTAGCTGTACAGGGCAATGAGGAGGCTGAAAGATTGCTAAACTTGGTGCATACAACACAATCTTTACAAAGAGCAAATGATGCAATCACTGTTATGCCTTCCAATACTGGCAGTGATTTGGAACTGAATGAGACTTCTTTTTGGGATGATGGCGGTGATGATTAGGAAGATAGCATGGACATAGGGGGAGATGCAGATATTCCTGCCTGGATGCTCACAAAAGAATGCTCCTACTCACATCTCCAATCAACACACTTTCAAGCTGATTCATGACACCCAAGCAGCCATTCAGGCATCTTCCAATGCTAGCACAAAGCAACTACTCAAAGCACATCTTGAAGCACTCCAGCTGCATAAGATTCAAGCCCTCGAAAACAGTCAGAGTGTGGATGCCATCAAGCAGGAAATTTCTGAAGTCAAACAGGATGTTATAGAAATGATGGATGCTAGACTCCCTGCAACCACCATGACTGAAATTGCTCACAAACTAAGGAAGGAGGCTGATCCAAACAGGAAAGTTGAGGTCATGGACTCAAGACTATCTGCTGTAGAGAAGTCAATGGTCAAGATACTAAACAATCAAGAAGCTCAGACTGCATTACTCCAACAATTGGTGCAGCTCAACTCCCTCCCACACAACTTGATGATAACAAAAAGGGGGAGAAAGGATTAAGTGAGGGGGAGAAATAACTTAACATTCAAGTTAGTAAAGTAATTGTGTCTATAATTACTTTCACCAAGCCACCAACAACAAACAATATTGATCTAATAAATGAAGCAGCAGCCACATTGAGAGCAGCTGAAAAGAAGCTGTTGAGCCCAATCAACTGGGAGAAAATTGATGAGGACCCTCAAAAGAAGTTTGGGCTAGCAAAGGAGCCAGAAAAATCAGTCATTCATCACTCTCAAGTCAGGCAAATTTCTGTGAATGATATGAGCATGAACTATCTGGAAAGAGGCCAAACATCCTGCATCAAATCTCCAAAGGCTAAGCTTATTTTGAAGCCAAGGGTGAACTATCCAAAATCTTCACTAAAGAACCCCTTGGACACAGTGTATGAGACACCAAAGCCTGATGAAAAGAAGCTGTTGGCCAGGTCTATAGCATTCTACAAGGATCCAGCTGATTCAGCATTGAAAAGAAGAATTGCTAAAGTTTTCAGGAATGGTAAGGAAATTTGTGTGGTGGCTGGACACCTTCAATTTGCTGAAGCAAAGAGAGAAGAAAAGGCAAGATTGAAGCAAGAAAAGAAGCAAGCTACTCTAGATGCTAAAAAGGTCAAACAAAAGAATGAGCAAGCTGCTATCTTGGCCAAGCTACAAGTTGTGAAACCTACACAACAAGTTTCTGCACAACCATCTGAAACAGTTGAATCTCAAGATCAAGTAATGCAAAATGAACCTTCACAGATGAAGAAGCCAAAGTACAAGCAAAGAATAAAGAGAAAGTTGGATTTCAGTGATGAGGAGATGTAATGGTACTTTCCCAAAGAGTCTACATCTGCAACAACTCAAACATCCATGCTCTCTGTGGCACATGGAGAATTCAAGATAGATCCATCCAAGAACTTTCATGGTGAACCTATCATTCCAAAGGATGAGCCAATAGACTGGGATAGTCTACCAATACCTGAACACAATCTACCTCAATTCATGAAGCCAAAGAAGACAAAGACGAGAGCAGTCAAGAAAGTGAAGCCCTCAACTCTCTGCTCCAAGTCCCTAACCAAAGCTCAAACCAAAGTCAACAAAGGAGACATCATGTACATCTGTGACATCAAGGAATTCTCAGATTTAAACCTCTATCTAGATGAACTGGAAGAAGTTAGAGTGACTGATGCTTACATGAATCTACCTGAAAGGTTAGTATTCAAGTACAAGGGAGGAAAAGAAATACAGTGGCCACTTCACAGGATCCTTCAAGAAAGTCAATCTGTGCTGATAAAGGTTTATTCATCCTTCAAGAAGAACTTTGGATTCAATGTGACAGCTAGAAGACTTGTTCTAAAGAAGATTGAAGAATTGGGGAGTATTAGAGCAAAAGATGCACTTCCAAAGACTCTAACTATTCCTTACACAGGAAGTAGAGTGCATCTGAGGCCCTACTGGCTGATGGAATTCATGGATGATAAAGGAGTTAGAAGATTCTTCAGATTAGAAGACCAATTGAGCATCTCTAGCAATGAGACTCTTTTGGAAATGCAAGAAATGTTAAATCTCTCAGAATCTGATGAACTGGAATTCCACAGACAGCTCCAAAATCAGATAGAAGAAAACAACAGAAAGCTTGGAAAGAGATCCAGATCTTCAAGGAAATAGATTAATCTGCTCAGGCTAGAGGAGCACCTTGAAAATGACTGTGAGCAAATCTTTGTACACTTTGTTAATTGAAGCACTTTACAGTTTTATCTACTTCCATTTAAATTTGTATTTTTAGGTTATTTTGTTATCATCAAGTTTCTCTTAATTTATGGCTACAATTCTAGTAGACATAAATTGGGGGAGATTGTTGTGTATATGTTGTGAACTTGATGATTTCATTAACAAAACACCTTAGTAGATTTAACTTAGTGAATTTTGTAGCACTCGACGGATAAAGAATATAGTCCCGATGGATGACTCAATATAGTCCCGATGAATGATGATTTGTTATCCATCGAATGAGTAGCTTATGTAATAATAAGTCATGAAGCACATTTCTGCAAACACCTTTGTTTAGATTCAGTAGTAGCATATAAGTCATGTTGACTTTAATTAGATATGCAGAATAGGTTGATTAATTGTACACATATGATGTCTTGTAATTCTGCATAAATGAAATGAAGTCAAGTGTCAAATAGCTACCCGACAGATGATCAACAAAGCTATTCGACGGATGATCAACAAGGCAACCCGATGGATGATCATGTACCCGACGGATAATCAATTCAAACATCAGTTGACAGTGACAACATAGTCACATGAGTTGAGTGTATGCAAAAGGAATATGGAAGTCTATTCAACCGGGTTGTTGAGAACAAAGAAGCATTGCCATTCTATGCTAATATGAAGATATTCAAAGATACTGGAATAGAGTAATGAAGTAGCATAGTATTAGACTTGATAGGTTTTGTTTTATTATCTTGTCTTATTACTGTATAATCTTGGTGATATATAAACCAAAAGTAGCAATTAGAACAACAAGAAGACTAAGCAAGAAAATTCTCAGAGAAACATTTGTAAGCTGTATTCTTAGCATTTCTCTGTAAGTTTAGTTGTTCTGATTTTGTAAGCAACTGTGAGCTATTCAAGCTTCAAAAAGTTCTCTTGATATATATATATATATATATATATATATATATATATCTGGTGGATACATTCAAATCCACCAGAAAGTTCTAAAGACTTGTGTTTTTATCACTTTGTGTTTTGATTCATATTTACTTTTAATTCCGCACTTTGCAAATCAAAACACTGTCATATATATATATATATATATATATATATATATATATATATATATATCTTAAGTTAGAACATTTTATAATTCAGAAAAATTTTCAAGAATTTCATTCAACCCCCTTCTGTAATTCTTGTTGCATTGTTAGGGACTAACATTTCGTGTTTGTATATCAATTTTTAATCGAAACACTGAAATTTCCGTATTCACATATACTAAAATTGTCACCTCTATAACAAGATTTTAAATGAGAAGTGAAACTGAGCAGTGAGGCTTTTTTTATCTCTTAAGTATTCGAATTCATATATCAATTGATTTTGTGTGAGTGTGTGTTTATATATCGACGTTTTGTGTTTGTATTTTTAGCGGGAAACGGAGGTGAAGCCACCACCGATGATGGTGGTGGCGGTGTTGTGATGTTGAGATAGAGAGAAGTGGAGAGAGGTGGAGAGAGAGTGAGCAGAATATTATTTCTAGATCATTTTGGAAAAATGGCTAGTGCGAAAAGATAGATCGGGGACTGAAGGTAGTATTTTGAGGAAGAAATCGAGTTTTGGGAGGTTGCCGGAATATGGTCGGCGGCAGCCAGAAGGCGGTGACGATCGGCGGCAGAAGGTTGAAGAAGATGATAATATCTAGACGTTGAAGATGTTTAGTATTTGAGTGTATTTTGATATTTAAAATGGGGAGTATTTCGGGTTGAATTTGGAAAAACGTGTTGGGTAGGTTGATAGATCGGGAAATGGTGAGTAGAACTCCGGAGAAAATTTGTGTTTCGAGCTTGCCGGAATTTGACCGGTAGGAGGTCGGACGGTGATATCACCGGAAGTAGCCATGATTGTTGGTGGTGGAAGGTTGGAGAAGATGATGGGTATTTAGTGTGTATTAATATGACGGATTTTGCTCATTCAATTTAATTGCTGATGTCATAATTGTTGGAGTAATTTTGGTATTTACTTAAAGAGGGAGTTACAAATCTAGAATCTATTTAATTAATTGTTAGATATTTTAAGGAGTGTATTGATTGAAGGCTTTTATAGGTGGCCTATTTGAGGGCATAATTTTGGCCTTTTAAAGGAAATCTGGTGGTAATTATTGGGCTTATTTTGTGCCAATTTTCTGGGCTTGTTTTGTGCCAATTTATCGGGCTTGTTTTGTGCCAGTTATTGGGCTTGTTTTATGCTAATTTAACTGGCTTGCTTGTGCCTAACTAAAATTTTGGTTAGATTTTATGTTATATTATGTATTATATATTTGTATTTGTTTTATAATTTTAATAATCTTTTTTTTAATATTTTTCTTTATCTTTTTGGTTTTATTCTCAGGATGGTAAGAGATTTAATGGGGGTTCTCATATCAGATTTAAAACTCAATTATCAACCAAGTTCTCAGATTACAAGATAATGTTGAAGATATGCGAGATTGCCCGCACAACTATCAGACTCTAGTTTATACTTAGTTTTGTATAATATATTTTTAGTGGGTACTCTTTTTCCCCCCTTAGTTTTTTTTCACTGGGTTTTACTCTTGAGGGGTTTTAATGAGGCCTAGCCGTGAGTTATCTGATCGGACATTAAAGCGATATTATCTAAGTTTTTGGGAGCACTTTGCTTTTTGGTTAGATGATATACTTTGATGAATGAAGGAAACTCTGTCCCTCCAGATTGTATTCTTCATTTTTATCAATGGAAATATTTATATTTCTGCAAAATAAAATTGTCACCTCTAAATGTACTCATCATATACAAGCTAATATAATAAGGAAAGTGTCAGTAATAGGGCTATATTTAATCATCAGATATCTTAACTTCCATGTATAATCCTGACTTTTTAAAATTTATAAAAAAGAACAACATACTTTTATTGGAGATTTTATCGGAGATAGGAAATATTGATGTCTATCTTTAAGAAAATCAATTGCACTTATGAAAATGATTCAAAAAGAATAATCAATTTATTAAAATATGTTGAAGTCTATTATTGATTATTTATATAATTGACATGCAATATTTTAAATTTTAATGAATACACTAATTCTTAATTATGGTCCTTAGGTAGTGTTGTAAAAAATATGGATCGAAACTAATAGTTTGAGCTGCTAATTTAGGATTAATCAGAAATTGGAATCAACAGAAATATTAATCGGAATAAAAATCATATGTATTTTAATGTTGAAATATTATTTAATTTATTGTTATGAATGTATTAATTATTTATTATATCATCAATTTTATAATTATTCATATGTAAATAAAATCATATTTTAATTTTGATAAATTATTATATATATATATTTAGATAAAAAAATAATAACAATTAATTAAATTTCAAAAATCAAATCGGTCAGGAACCTGGTAGAGGATTTTTTTTGCCAAAAATTAAAGCATATTCCGTTGATAATTTGAAGGAAAATCAATCGAGACAAACCTCCAACTGATCATGCAACCAGGTTGAAAAATAAATAGAGCTAAACAATTAGCCGTTATGTTTTCGGATTTCTTAACAAACTGAATATAAATATTCTTAAAATTAAAAATAAAGGTAATGATTTCCCGACAATCTAGCATGCATCTCACTCGAAAATAGTAGCTTCACAATTGACCGTCACATTAATTTCATTGATAGTACAATGTTTAGAGGACTCAGTTGTAATAACTGAGATTAGAAGCCTCATGTTATGACAAATACTTTTTGTGAGAGATGACCACAAGCGATTTCACCATCGTTCCAAGCGCAACTCAGCTATCTACCTGTCGGACACTATCTATAGACCTGTCAAAAGTATTGTTGATGCGAGATATCCAAATCTCTCAATACACCATCAAATTCATTTTCAACACAACCACCATTTCACACAAAATGAGACACATCGCATAAAATGAGACAATCAAACACACAAATAATAACTTAAACATAAAAAAAATGAAAAATACCTAAAATTCAAAGATCTCGGAATAACACCAAATTTTAATACGTCATTAGACCATAAATTTTGAATTCAAAAACTGAATTTTATTATAAAATCTGAGCTCTTATCTTAGTAGATCTGAAAACCAAAGTGAAAAATTCTAATGGATTTTTCGAGTTTTATGAAACAAATCTCGATTTTATTGAAGAAAAAGTAAACAAAAGGAGGAGATGGAGATGGAGAAAAAGTAAACAAAAGGAGAAGATGGAGATGGAGATAGAAATGGGTAGAAAGGGTGGAAAAGAAGAGAGGGTGATTAGGGTTCGAAGGAGATGTGGCGGCTGACTCTCATGAGAGAGAGGAGCTTTATGTTTTTATTAGAGTGAGGAATATTATACTTTTACGCATTTGAATAGATGATGTGTGTTAGTTATTGGTTGAATTATTTTTACCTTGTATAGGATTAATTGATTAAATCGGTGATTTTTAGAGATTTGCAAGATTAAAATTCCATTTGCTCCCTCATTTGTAGATATGCACATATACATTTATTTCTTCATATGCCTTATTCTTTGCCTTCACAACAACCTTTTTGACTAGATAGTTTGCTTCCTTATAGAGACTTTTTTTGTATTAATATCCTCTTGTTCGTGAAAGCACATGAGATCCCTAAAGTGTGTTTGTTCAGCTTTTACCCGCTCTTGCACATCTTCATTCTACCATCAAGACTTCTTTGGTCCTGGATTTTTTCTGAAGTGACGCCTAACTTATCTTTTGTTGCATCCCTAATTCAAGAAGCCAGGTGATTTCATATTTAATTTACATCGTCCTCAAAAAATCTTCATTGTTCCAAACCAATTCGCTCACTAAAAGCTGTATTTTAACTTTTTCATACAATTCGGGGTGTGCCTCTTGAATATCAATCGCATCTGTCTTCTCATATATATATTCATTTACCAACAAATGATATTGTGTAGCACGCATCTCATCCGAAAATGATTTAAAATCTTGCAATTTTAATTGTCATAAGAAAATAATTTGTTTGCATTCTACAACTTCCACTCTCTAAAGTAATTGAATGAGTATCTTTTTTTAAAACAAGAATTAAGTATCTGTGTATCACTAATTCATGAGCTAATGCAAATTCCAAAAAAATACACCCACCTACATTTCTTATACCATATCCAAAACCCTCATGATTCCTAACATAGCCATCCTAATTTGCCCCAAAATTCTTATTAATATCATTCCCGATACATAAAATTTGATCAATAGGTATCGAATGAACTAAATCATCTAAACAATCAGAAGTGTTTTTTCCCCACATCATCCAAACCAGCATGAGGAGCGTATGTACTTACAATAATAACAACCTCGACATCCATAACTAGTTTAATCATCATCACCCTATCACTAAATCGATTCACCGCCACTACATTATTCTTCATTTACCCAGAACATTCCTAATGCTTACAACCCTCGAATACCATAATGTAAATCCATTTGTTTCCTTTATCTTGAGCCTGTTTGTCTACAAGTTATAAGTCAGCTTATGACTTATAAGCCCATAACAGCTTATCGATGACTGTTTGTCGACCCAACTTATAAGTCAAATTTACAACTTATAAGCTGATAAGTTCAATGTTATCAACGACATACTTTTTCTCAACTTATTATGATTTTTCGCTTTTTTATTTATTTTAGTTTTAAAATATATATTGGTAAATGTTAATTTAATACTAAATTCACGAATTAAGATAATTATAATTTAAAGTTTATTTTTTTAATTCATTTAAGTAAAAAAAAATCTGACTTATAAATAAAATTATCCAAACACTTACGTAACTTATAAGTATTTATCTACTTATCACTTATAAGTCACTTGTTTATTTTAATTTATAAGTTACTTATTTTAAGATTTCACAAATGGGTACCTTAACACCCTTCTTAGTTTCTTGTACACAGACGACATCAACCTGTCTTTTATTTAACATATCTACAAGTTTCAAAAAAATTCATTAAGAGTTTTTACATTCAAAGTAGCTACCGTAAAGGTAGAACCAATGACCTTTCTATTTCTCTCCCCAAAATATTGTTATTTTAGGTCGTTGCCTATCAAATTACACCACTTATATAAACAAGAAATACTATAAAAATATAATAAATGACACATCACACTCCTAACATTTAAAAATTGGGTGGGTGGGTTGGTAGGTTTGAAAAATTAAATTTCATGCCAAAACCATTGAAGTCGGGCTAATATCTTCTTAACCCAATTAAATATCATGTTATAATGGTCTCTTCTATATATAATAACCCAACATGACTATAAAATTAGTGAGACTTTTTATTTTCAGTGAAATGACAAATTTGCTCATATATCTATCATAATTAAAAAATTATTGTTGGCGAGAATCGAACCACAATATACTAATTAGTTCTAACACTACAATACCATTATGCCACTATTTCTTTTATATTTTTAATCAAAAACTTAATATGTATGTGCCGCTAAAAAGTAATCTATTGCAATTTATAAAATAACTTTTTTTGTCATGTTTTTTCATTTATATATATATATATATATATATATATTGATTCAGTTAGTTATATATTTCTAGATAATTAAAGTTATAATTTAGATAATAATTTTGATCAATATCTAACATATAAAGATAACCATTGTATAAAGAATATAAATAAATTAAGATATTACATGTATTTATTAAATAATGTAATATATTTTCAATTAACCGTATTGTTAAAATCTACGATATTATATATAAGAATTAATTATCAATGTCAAATAATCAAGTTCGCACTAATATGAAAAATTAACAAATAAAATTTATAATGCGTGTTTATTCAATAAAAAAATATATTGTTATAAAGTATACATAATATGATTTTAAGAAACTAGAATGTTATATTTTAGTAATTTGACCAAATTGACAGAAAAAAATTAAATAAGTCAACGGTTATGGGATAAATAGAATAGTGTTAGATGTACACATAAGTCATAGATTTATTCAATTTTTGATTTAGACCAACATATTTAAGTTTATTTTGAACTTAACATCATCTACTCGATTTTAAAAAAGTAAAAATTTGACCATTTTCCTAAAAAAATGAAAAAGTCACAGAAAAGCCCTGACAATCACTATCTATCTAAATTAAAAGAATTCAATTCGTGGGAACACGATTGTTTTTTACTTTGAATGTGGTCGAAATTATTTAAATTTCAGCTTCTCATTCTCCCAAAATTCTAAATTTTTCAATATTATAAAATTTCTAAATACTCACCATCCTCACAAAATTCTAAAACTCTATACGCGGAATTCCAATATTGCTAGAAAACAGCACGTGCCTCGCACGGGTTATTATGCTAGTAAGGTTTAATCCGCCAAAAATGGGACCAGGTTGTTTTATCAGTTTCACAATCATGCGCAACCTTATTAAACATGAACTCTTAATATTTTATCAAATATTATGTGACATATTTCTATTGATGAAACTCGTATGATTGCACAAGAAATCATCAACATACTTATACAAAGGAGAAGACGGGAGCGTTTAAGTGGCACTTCTCAGATCGTTTCATTCTATTTTTCTATTTTTCTCAATTTTTTGAGTTAATAAATATCAAAAACTACAATTACCATATATATTCTCCTAAATATTTTATCAATATTCATAATATTCTCTTAAAATTTCTACAAAATCTTCCATTAAAATTTTTGAAATCAACTTATCATAATAATATTCCCCTAAAACTTACACTTTCTATTAAAACAACTTACTATCTTAATATTCTCCTAAATTTCCTTTTAAATATTATTTCTCCCATTTTTCCTAAAATCAACTTAATATATTATATTTTCCTAAATTTTTTCTTTTAATTTTTTACCCTGTAAAATACTATAAGGACAAGTATTTATAAATATATTTTCTCAAAAAAAATTAAATCATTATATCATCATATTATTATATACTTACGCAAATGAGAAGACGATGGCGGTGAGATGGTGACTCTCATATCATTTCAATCTATTTTTGTAACTTTATTAAAAATTTATATTATTAAAAAGAAAAAAATATTACATCGACTAATGCATAATGTAATTTTTAATAATTTTATGATAACTTTTTGATCTATTAAATTTATTTATTATTCATAATTTTTGAAAGATAAAAATATAAAAAAGTCGAAATATTATTTTAAAAGGTCGCTGCGAAGCGCGGCTTAATAAACTAGTTTTTTTTTTTGCTAAATTATGTATATATCAACAGAAAAGGAATACATGAGGGATCGGCCCTATGCTCTATGAGAGGCCATAGAGGATAAAAATATAATGATAACTTATTACTTGAAACAATTTTGAGAACGTAATTAGAATTTTAGAATTTTTTATATAAAAATTATATAAAAAACTGTTGTCCAGTAAAGATACAATTATTTAAGGGGGTTGGATACAATTGTATAAATGTTTTGAACAAGTAATAAAATATAACAGATTTTTATATATCTGATAAAAACTGTTACAAAACTCTCTCAAGAAATACTGATGTTCTTGAGAGCTGTTAGGTCGTATAATGCTCAAGTTAATTTTACTATGTGATGACCTAAACTGCGTTTATATATTACACAGCTACAACTAAACAATCTAGGATATGCATTATCAAAAGATAACCGAAACTGATACATATCCTCAACTGAATAGATAAAGTCCTATAACTCAGACGTAAAAGATATCTATTCCACAATACAAGGAACAGAACAAATCTTCTAAGCTGACTGTCTCCAGATACTGATGACATCCAAATGCTGATGATGTGTCAAATCCTGACGACACATCAAATACTGATGACACCCGAACAGCCAAATCCTGAGCTTCTTCTGATCATTGAGAATCAGTACGTAACAATCTCCCCCAATTTATGCTTAATATAATGAAACACAAATTCCATTCTCAATGATGGCAAAACCAGTTACAAAATGTAAAGGAGTAAAGCTTACTTCAGTATCTTCAGATAACTGACAGTTATTTCTAGAAAGTTTTTCAATCTTTTTTCCTCCTTGTCTTGTAGGACTTTAACAAGCTTTTTCTTCAACTATCTCTTCTCTTCAGTGTCTTCTCCAAGCTGATAGATAGCTGATCTTAATTTAGAAATTGAGCTTTTATTTATCTCAAGATCACCAATCAACATAAAGCTTAAACTGACATCTTCATGATCAGCACTAAAAGATAACTGAGGACTGTTAAGAAAAACTTTTAGAACTGCAGCTCCCTTTTCCATATTCATTTCTTGACCAGTATAAGTTTTGTACATAGTAACATAATCACCATTGTATGTATCATCTTTTGTCATGACTCTTCTTCTGATGACTTCAAGTATCATAGAAGACCAATTTCTGGTGACACTGTTCTCAACTCTAAGAAGATAGTGAATGTATTTCAATTATGTCACAGTCTTCATTAAAAGTTGCTGCAATGTAAAGCTCTTTACTTTACCATCCCTCAAGAAGTACAGAATCTCTTCTCTGACATCATTATCATTTCTCTTTATATAAACAATCTTCACAGCTTTCAACTTTCTCAAGATGTGAAGGAGAAACTCTTTCACCAAGAATTTCAGTCAGAGTATTTGTATCCAGCAGATCAGATCTTAGAATTTCCATTTCAGAATGACAAATGCCTCCTCTGGTTCGAGATTTGACAAGTTTCAGTTTTTCATTATATTCCACCCAAGAAGGTTTCTTGATGGACTTATCAACATCTTTCTATTCTGAAATAGAATCCCTTAACCCTGCTGACACAAATTCAACATGCTTGAACCCTTAGGATAATCGAATGTATAAATGTCTTTCCAACTTTTATCCTTCTTGCTAAGAGGAGCATAACTTGTAGACAAATCATGAATTTTCCCTTTTACTTTATGCCATAGCTCTCTCTTTGATTTTAAAACTCTCTGCACATAATATTTGCATGCTTAATCAGCTTTCCTTCTGTCAACTTTTTCTTTTTCATCAACCTCTGAAATATGAGGAGTGACTACTGTAGTAAGAGCTGACTCATTTAATGCTTCGATCACTTTTTCATCAGAGTCAAAATCAGTTATCAGGTTCACAGCATCAGGATCTGCTTTTACCTCAAGATTTGTGTCTGCTTCAGGAGTTACATTCTAATTTGTTGTATCAGCTTGATCAATGTCAGTGGTTGATCTTTTCTTCTTTGAATAATCAACTCTTCTGGCTTCTGAACTTCTTCAGCTCCTTCATGTCCTTATACAGGAACATAACCTTCTATGGATAGAACATTTAGAAATGCAGAATTAAATGCAGTCACTTGACTTGGTTTAGAAGTCCTTCCTCTACCTCCTCTTCCTCTAGCTCTTGTAGATCTTCCACCTCTTTTTCCTCTTCCTTTAGAAGTGTTAGCTTCAGCTTCAATTTGAGCCATTAACTCCTTTTGTTGCATAACTGCTTCTTTAGCTGTTAGATCAGGAAATTCTTCAGTTATAGACCCAAGAGCACTTCTAGCATTCTTTTGCTCAAACCTCTTGTCTTTGTAGTACAAGATAATCTCCTCACATGTTTCCTTATGTCTGTAAGGAAAGAATAACCCTTTAGCATCTGCTAAATTAGAGATTGTAACATCATCATCCTCAGAAGCATCAGTAGTAGTCTTGTGCTTAGCTTTATGAGCACCAGTAGACTTCCCTTGTCCTGAAGAACCAGTCTTCTTGGAATGTTGACGTTGTTGAGCAATAGAAGCAATTTGAACGTCTGTAACTGGATTCTTATCACCATCATCATCAATATCTTTATCATTTATCTGAATAGAATATGATGTACATTTTGTAGCAACTATCTTCTCCCCCTTTTTGGCATTAGTATTTAAAAGAAGAAAAAATAGAGCATCCAGTTTGTCAGCTATAGAAGAGACCTTATCTTCCAAGGAGGAAAGTCTAGAGTCCATGCTGTGTTAAGATTGAACAACACCTTTAATAGTAGTTTTCATACTCGTGATTTCAGCTGAGGTAGGTGTGTGAAGCATAAATCCATCAATTTTATCCTTGACAGCAGCATGGGACTTCTTCATATCATTAAGGTCAGAGTGAATTCCTTTAACAGAAATAGTAGAGGCCTTAAGATGCAACTTCAGATCAGGAGTTTGAATTTCATCATAGGCGCGATGAATATATTGCAGGCCAACAGCAGATGAGATAGAAGTATTTGCAAGTCTCCATTTATAATCCCATTCTGTCTGTCGAAAATGCTCAGTATCAGCACTGTAATAAGAAGGATTTTCATTGAAGTGTGAAGAAGAACCAACATTAGACTTCTTAGATGCATCAATTACAGTCTTAAGATTAGCTGTGTTAGAATCATCCTTATCACTGTTATTATCAAAATCAGACAAACCCTCAGAAGAATTTGCAGAATTAGGCAGAATTGCCTTGCCTTTACAGAAATCCTTTGCAATAGGTGTGTGTGGCTGATGAGATCCTGAAACAGAAACATGGTAACACCTAAATCTCTTTTTTTTTCAAGTGATCTCATCACTTCTCACACAATATATTACTTTTAAGAGTAATATGGTTCTCACAGAAGAAACTTTATAAGTAAGAGAAAAAAACTTATAAGATTCTTGTCTCAAAGCTACCTCTCCTTTTCCAGTACAGGAGACTGCCACTCAAAAATTTAATTTTCTCACATGATAATTTCACACAGTCTCACAGAAAGACTCAATCACACATTTAGCAAAGAAATAAGAGATGGCTGAGAAGAGTAGTATGCTTGTCATATAAATAGAGGTAACCTCAAAGAAGAGACTATTTATAATCATACAAACATGAGAATATATGAGAAAGTTAGCAATACCTGAAGGTGAGTCCTCAAGTGGAAGTGATGATAGTGGAAGAACAAACAGCACATCAGGATGCTTTTGCAAACTAGCAATCAGTAGGGGATCATCAATAGTAGCTAGCTCAGTTGAAAGATGAAACTCAGTAGGAGCTAATGTAACATCAGGATTTGACCTGTCAAAAGGAGGTGAGAGACCAGCATCAGTACTTTGAACTGATGGTTCTTGTGGAGTCTGAAAAATGTGAGCTGCCTCAGCAATACTTGGTGAAGGTTCTTGTGTGCTCTTCTCAAAAATAGGATCATTGATGATTGCATCCACCTTTGACAGTACCTCCTAATGAGCTTTCTTTTCCCGTAGTAGTTGAACAGAGTCAGCAAGAAGATCACTCTAAGCAATATCAATAATAATTTGTGCAGCCTCTTTGTTTGCATCTTCCTTTTGAGAAGATGGTTCTTGTGTGACTGAATGTCTTGCAGTTGCTAAATCCCTTTGAGACTTAGGTTCTTGTGTACTGACATCCTTGGCAAGAGACTGAGTCTTTTTCTTCTTTCTGATGTACCCAACTACTTCTTCACTTTTTCTTTTCAACTTGCTCTTTTCAGTTGTCTTGAGCACGACATTTTCTTTGATCACTGGAAGCTTGTCGAGCAGAGCACTAGTATCAATAGTTGGCTCCTTGGTTCCAGTAGTGTCAACAGAGTCATCAGAATATGAAACAGTGGATTTCTTGGTTTTCGACAAAGACCCTATTGGCATCTGGTCATCGGAGTTAGAATCATCTTACATGATCAGTCTTCTTTTCCTGACTGGAAAGCATTCTTCTTTATTCCCACTCTCACTCAGTGAGTCTTGTTTAGCTTCTGTCCAGATGTGACAGATTTCTCAACTAGCCTTTTCTTTGTTACAACTGATGTCTTTTGAGAGACAGCAGAGAAGGCTAATTTAGAAGCTGGGTGTGTTTGCTGTTTGGAAGAAGAAATGCTTGGGTTAGAAACAAGATGGGTATTTTCTTGATTCTCGGCATCAGGAACTGTGACAGAGGTGTCGGCATCAGGATTTGCAGGCACTTGTGTAAGAGTAGGTTTATTTCTTAACAGAATTTTCCTGACCTCTCTAAGCAGAAAGGGAGGTCCTGAAAATTTATTCTTTTCATTTCTTTTAATGTGATCAGTGATTGTTTTTTCAGAAATTTGAAAAACAGAAAGTAATTCATCATCATCAAAAATAGCATTAGGGCATAGAAAATTGAAAATCAGTTGTATAAATCTAGTATACCCTATAACTCCTGATGCATCTGCTCTCCTAGCAATTATGAATTGCAGTATTGTATTACCATAATCAAAATTACCAGAGTAAATAAGAGAGTACCCAATTTTCAGAGAAATTGATGGAAGAGCATCAAAAATTGTTGTTTTGTTCAGGAAAGACCTACTGATACAATCAAAGAAAAAGTTCCATTCTCTTTTCAGTTTTGTTCATACTAGTTTTCCAATGGTTGTGATTTCTCCTTTATAGCCTAAAGTCCTCAGCATATCAAACAGCTGCTCAGTGGTATAGGTATCAGGAGCACCATCAAGGGCAGGCAATCTCAAAGCTTGAAGCAAAACATCAGCATCAACCTCATACCTGTGACCCTTATACTCAAAAGAAAATCCAGTATTTGTTACATTAACCAAAGCTGTATTCCATACCTGCATGACAGCCCTGTATGACACCTTGATAGGATTCGTAAGAGCATACCCAATTGGACATTGTAGGAGGAAATCCTGAATGTCATGAAAGGATGATGGTAGTTGCTGATGTGTAAGCAGAGCTAAATAATTATTAGTGCCAAATGTGTTTCCATGAATGATTGTGGTTTGGCTGAAGAGTGGTGAAACTTCAGACGATGTCATGATGTTTATAGCTTGTGAGAGAGAGTATAAGTGAGATGTGAACAATGAAGCTATGTGTATGATGAATTGTGTCACATAAGTTCTTTTGGTTATATAGATTTGCTACTCTGGAGTATGTATAACACATTCATATAAAGAAGGTAATTTAGTGAATTTGACTTTGGACAGGTAACAATTACCGAGTAACAGAATTTGACGGTGGAGTAAATTACGGAAGGAAAGACAAAATACGTACAGATTTATCAAGACACAACTGTAGAAATTTGTTTATCAGATAATCCACCATTAACCATTAATTAAGTAATACACTTAATTTTAGCAATAAAATAACTCAGAAATTATCACCAATAATTTGAATTAGTACATGCTGACCTGTCGTCAGTATTTGAGACCTATTCTCTATCAGGATTTGACAAAATCAGGATTTGTCGATTCGAATTCAACAGTTATTTGTCAAAGCATCACAAATTATTAGCAAACCACAATTTTAATCAAAACAATTATCAAAGTATACATTATAATTAAATGATGTAAAGATTATCATGCTTAAATTAAGAACATTCACATGCATACATTTCAAATTCAGCTTCCCTTGCATACCATAGACCAAGTGATGTTGTGCCCTTGAGATATCGAAAGATTCTCTTAACTGCAATAAGATGTGACAACCTAGGATTTTCCTGGAATCTTGCACACAAGCAAATGGCAAATATAATGTCTGGCCTACTAGCAGTTAGGTATAAAAGAGAACTAATCATACCTCTGTAGCTTATGACATCAACTTTTGTACCTTCATGAGGATCAAGTTTTGTAGTAGTTGCCATAAGAGTACCTTCAATTGCACTGTCTTGCATATTAAACCTCATCAGCAGATTCTTTGTGTACTTGGACTGATTAATGTAGATGTCATTATTAGTCTGTTTAATTTGCAAGCCTAAGAAGTAGCTCATCTCTCCCATCATACTCATTTGATATCTTGATTGCATCAACTTTGAAAACTTATCACACAGTGTTTGATTAGTTGATCCAAAAATGATATCATCCACATAAATTTGAACTAAAAGCAAATCTTTACCTTTATTCAGATAAAATAAGGTTTTATCTATTGTACCTCTATTAAATCCACTTTCAAGTAGAAACTGAGCAAGGGTATCATACCATGCTCTAGGTGTTTTCTTCAGTCTATAGAGTGCTTTGTCAAATCTATAAACATAGTCAGGATGTTTAGGATCCACAAATCTCGGCGGCTGTTCAACATAGACTTCTTTTTCAAGTTCTCCATTGAGAAATGCACTCTTGACATCCATCTGGAAGACTTTGAATTTCTTGTGTGTAGCATATGCCAAGAATATTCTGATTGCTTCCAGCCTAGTAACATGAGCAAATGTCTCATCATAGTCAATGCCTTCTTGTTGAGAATAACCCTTAGCCACTAACCGAGCCTTGTTCCTGACAATGGCTCCATCAGAATCAGTCTTATTTCTAAAGACCCACTTTGTGCCTACAATTGACCTGTTTTTAGGTCCAGGAACCAGCTTCCATACTTCATTTCTTTCAAACTCATTCAACTCTTCTTGCATAGCTATGACCCAGTCTGCATCCTTGAGTGCATCTTCTACTTTCTTTGGTTTTTCTTTTGAAAGTAGATTATGAAAAGACATTTATTTTGAGTTGCACTCCCTGTCTGTACACCTTCATCGGGATTTCCAATGATCAGATCAGAAGTGTGATCTTTGGTCCATTTTCTGGCATGAGGAAATATTCTTCTGGAGCTAGATGCTCCCCCTGAATCATGTGCCTCATCAAATGCATTTGAGGCTTCCCTTGAGTCAGTGTTGTTATCTCTTGATGAAGTATTAACACTTGACTCATGCTCTCCTGATATTGTGTCAACATTGGATTCAGTTTGATCAGATTGAGAAAAACCTTGAGTTGATTCTTCTGTGTTGGTACCATCAGTTGAACCTTGTTGTTGCTCCCCCTCAACATGTGCAGGTTCATCAGTACATTAATCATCTTCAGGATCTGAAGGAGTATTAGGACTTAGATCATCAGTGATTGATGATTTATTGGAATCTGATGCAGAGTCCAGCAGTGCATTTTCATTCTCAAAAATCAATCTTTCATGAAAGTCTTCTTCAAATCCAGGAATCTTTCTATCATCAAAAGACACATTGATGGATATAACTATAGTATTTATTCTCAGATTGAAAACTTTATATGCTCTTGATGGTGCATATCCAACAAAGATTCCTTCATCAGCTTTTGATTCAAATTTTCATAGTTGATCAGTGTGAGTCCTTAGAACAAAGCACTTACATCCAAATATATGGAGATATTTTAGACTTGGCTTCTTTTCTTTCAGCATCTGATAAGGAGTTACACTTTGTCTTTTTATCAGAGTGATGTTCTGAGTGTAACAGGCTGTGTTTACTACTTCATCCCAGAAGTAAGTGGGTAACTTGGCTTCTTCAAGCAGAGTTCTGCCAGCTTCAATCAATATTCTGTTTTTCCTCTCAACAACACCATTTTGTTGAGGTGTACCAGGAGCTAAGAATTATTGATGTATACCTTTGTACTTGCAAACTTCCTTTATCTTTGAATTCTTGAATTCAGTGCCATTATCACTTCTCAGAATTTTCACTTTGAATTTTGTTCCATTTTTAATTTGCTTTACATGATCCATAAGAATTTCTGGAGTCTCATTCTTCTTGTGTAGAAAATACACCCAGGCATATCTAGTGAAATCATCAACAATTACAAGTGTGTACCTTTTCTTGTTGATTGAAATTATGTTCACTGGTCCAAAGAGATCCAAGTGTAGCATGTGATATGGTTCGGTGATGGAGAACTCTATTTTGCTTTTGAAGGATACTCTTCTTTGTTTGGACTTTTGGTAGGCATCACAAAGACCATCAGATGAATATAGCATATTTGGTAGTCCTCTCACTAGCTCTTTCTTGACAAGTTCGTTTATAGAATTGAAGTTGAGATGTGAGAGCTTCTTATGCCAATTCCAGCTTTCATCTACCGATGCCTTAGAGATAAGGCAAGTAGCTTCCTTCTCAAGACTTTCATGCAGTCTAGCTTCATATATGTTACCTCGTCTATATCCTTTCAAGACAACTTTCTTTGTCTTGATGTGAACAACTTCACAATGAGATTCATAGAACACCACATGGTAACCTTTGTCAGTGATCTGATTGATGCTCAGTAAATTATGTTTCAATCCTTCCACCAATACCACATTTTCTATTACCACCTTTTCAGTTATCAAGTTGTCATATCCCAGAGTGTGTCCAATGTTTCCATCCCCATAAGATACATCCGGGCCAGTCTTCCTCTCAAATTCTGACAGCAGGGTTTTATTTCCAATCATATATCTAGAACATCCACTGTCCCAGACAAGAATGTTCTTCTGGTTACCCTGCAACCGGAGAGATGATTAATCAGAAGGATTTTTAAGGACCCACACTTGTTGGGCCCTTGTTTTGAATAACTTAAGTTTCCGTGATTCAGAATCAATTCTGATAGGTTTTTCTTTGATAGATTTTACATTATCAGAAGCAGATTTAGTAGAACTTGCAGAATTGAACACATAAGCAGTTTTATTAAATTTAGTCAAAGGTTCATAGAAATTGTGATACAGCTTATAATAAGAACTACAAGTGTAAATTTAATGCCAACTACTACCACAATGAAAACAAGGATTTTGTGGTTTATAAAATGCTAATCTACCCCTAACATCAGACTCAGGAATAATAGATTTCTTTTTCTTACTCCTCTTGCAATCAATAGCAAGATAATTAGTATTTTCACAGTTAAAACAAGTTTTTCTGGGAGCATTGTGAGCAACCTTATAGTTGGAATCTTTAGACACACCTTGCTTACCATTCCTGTTTCTTTTTGGACTTTTTATCTGAGGTTTATCAGTAACTTCGGATAATTTCTTTTTCAGTTGTCCTTTAGACAGAAGTCCTATGTTCTTTTATTTTTTGACAATCTTAATGGTTTCTTTATTTTCCTCACTTTGATTTTTATCATTTTCTTTCTTTTCCTGATATGTAGACGTTGAACCCTTTCCAAAGGTTGATTTGGGTTCATTATTTTCTGAAGAGATAAACTTAACAGGAGTCTTAAGGGTAATTTTATTTTCAGTGTCAACATCTTTAATTCCATCTTTATATCCAAGGCATTCTTTCCAGTTTTTCTTTGAGATCATCTCATTAACCTTTTTTCCTGAATCAGTTCAGGCTTTAAGGGTTTTTCTCTCATTTTCTAAATCTTTTTCTGACATACTGTATCTAGCCTCAAGGATCTTTACTGTATGTTTAGCTCTTTCACATTCTTTCTTAAATTCAATCTGATTTATTAAGTCAGACTCTAACTGTTCATTCCTAGATTTTAAGATCTCAATTTCAATTATAAGTCTATCATTTTCTAGAGTCTTATTCTTAAAATTACCATGCAGAGATTTAAGAATAGATTTCAATTCAGATATATCCTCAGTATCAAGAGAAAAGTAGGATGTTGATACCTTGGAAGCAGGACTATCAAAACTAGCCATTAGTGCATAGTTTGTTCCTTCAGCTTCAGAGTCAGTAGAGTCCATCCAGTCTTTGGTTGATGTGATCAAGGCTTTGTTCTTCCCTTTTTCATTTCTTGACTTCCTGCATTCAGTAGCAAAGTGGCCAGGTTCATCACAGTTGTAGCACTTGATCTTTGATCTGTCTACTTTTCCAGCTTTCACATATTTTCCTTCTCTTCTTCCAGAAGGCTTCCTTTTCCCTCCAGTAAACTTCTTCCTGAAGCTTTTATTATTTTGAGACTTCCTGAATTGCATCCTCTTGAAACCCTTGACCATTATAGCCGCCATTTGCATGACATCAGAATCTGTCATATTCCCATCAGTTTCAGAATCAGTATCATCATCAGGATTTGATGATGAATCATCAGTATCTGATTCTGGCAGATAGTTCTTCTTCCTTGTAGCTTCCATAATCTTGTTTTTTGAAGCTTTAGCATTCACCTTTAAGGCAGCTGATTTTGCCTTCATATTTTTCCTCTATTTTCTTTGCTGAACTTCCAAGTCATGAGTCTTCAGCATGCCATAGATTTCATCCAGAGTGACTTTTTCCATATCATACTGGTGTCATATGATTGAGGTATGTGTCTCCCATTCCTCACTCAGAGCTCTTAGAAACTTTGTGTTTAAATCTTCAAGATCATACACCTTTTCTACCAAAGATAGGTCGTTGAGTAGAGTAAGAAACCTATCATAGATGTTTGTGAGACTCTCATCAGTCTTTGCCTCAAAATGTTCATATTCTTGAACTAAGACAACCCTTCTTTTCTTCTTGATGGTTGTGGTTCCTTGGAATTGAGTCTCAAGGGCATCCCAGATTTCTTTGCCAGTCTTGTAGGCTATAACCCTGTTTGACATCACAGAATCAAGACTGTTATGCAAAATATTTCTTACCTTTGCATCTTTCAGTACAACAACTTTCTCTTCTGGTGTCCATTCACTTTTCTCCTTCAGTTGGAGATGTTCATCAACAATAGGAGTTGCAGGTACCAATTTTATTGGCTTGCAAGGTTCATCATTGATTACATCGAGATAGTCTGGATCTGTAGCTTCCAAGTGCATGAACATCTTCACTTTCCATGTAGGATATTCAGCCTTCTTCAGAATGGGAATTTTGATACTTTCATACTTGTTCAGAGACATGTTTAGATCGATTCTGATAGTGAATTATCAGTCCGCTCTGATACCAATTATTGCCCAGTAAAAATATAATTGTTTAAGGGGGTTGGATACAATTATATAAATGTTTCGAACAAGTAATAAAATATAACAGCTTTTTATATTTATGATAAAAACTGTTACAAAACTCTCTCAAGAAATACTGATGTTCTTGAGAGCTGCTAGGTCGTATAATGCTCAAGTTAGTTTCACTATATGATGACCTGAACTGTGTTTATGTATTACACAACTACAACTAAACAATCTAGGATATGCATTATCAAAAACTAACCGAAACTGATACATATCTTCAACTGAATAGATAAAGTCCTATAACTCAGACGTTAAAGAAATCTATTCCACAATATAAGGAACAAAACAAATCTTCTAAGCTGATTGTCTCCAGATATTGATGACATCCAAATGCTGATGATGTGTCAAATCCTGACGACACATCAAATACTGATGACACCCGAACAGCCAGATCCTGAGCTTCTTCTGATCATTGAGAATCAGTACGTAACAAAAACTTTATTGGTAAACTTTTTTTTATCGTAGGGAACCCGCAGCCGCTGCCCTTCGGGTACGCATTGAGTAAATCCTACGGGCTCACGCAATAGCCTGCAAATCACGTAGACCAAGATAAATAGCACTTAAGCGACATGTTGCGGTTCAGGAGATATAATCATAAATTCCCCTACCGTGGTATTCAAATTTGTGACCAAGAGAATAACTATCATCTTTTTAACCAACCGAGTCAACCCTTGGTGTATTTTAGGACTTGTAGGATGTGGTGGTGAATTTTAGAACGGCCTTATTCACATGCAGGTGTGTAGATGTTAAAAAACGTTTAAAAAAAATTAAGAGCATCTCTAATAGGTAAGAACTTTTAGATAAAAAGGTGATAAACATAATTAAAATAATTATTTTAGATATTATGTAAAAAAATGTCCTCTATAATTATTAATTATCAAGTAGATCACTTACGGCATCCAAATGTATCAAGTGCATCAATGATTACAAAACTGACTCAAATGAGTCACTCATTTAAAAATTTGTATAAAAAATATCACTCAATCGTTAGTCGAAATTTTTAAATTTATTATATATTGAGTTTCGCACATTTTTTATGAATAATATTACATCCAAATAAAAGATTCTGAGTTCTAGTATTTTAGATAATATTTTTAGATTTTTAAAATTTTATCTACTATTTATTTTTATTTACATAACTTGAAAGAATAACAACATACTATTTTTAAAAAATAGTCAATCGTTATTCAAAAAAAAAGTAAATCGTTATAATCAACTTCATCGAATTAAAAATTGGACAATTTTTACATAATTATTACATTTTATTTATTTTAGCTAATCATTTTAGTGAATACCCTTTGGAGATGCTCTAATATAGTACGTTAATATGGCCATGGGTGTTAAGAATGGTTAAAAAAAGCAATTAGCCCATGTTACTGTACATTAACATTTACGTTGTGTGAACGCTTGGGTTGCGACAGGCTGGTACTCACCTTAACTACTTCAAAGATGCGATGAGTGTGAGTTACACACAACCTTAACAAAAACAGGATCACTTACTAACAAAATTCCCGTAACGTTTGGAGTTACAGAAGATTACTACACTTTGTACGGAACATAATTTCATAGATTTTGTACACATTCCATAAACTTCACACACACTGTTCATAACCGCTCACAAACTCCCTCCTATATCCCATCCGTTTTATTTGGCGGCACTAAAAACGCTACATCTCTTCTACTCTTTTCTCTCTCCCCATCTTACATTATATATATATTTTATAATATTTTTTATATCTTGAAGACCTTGTTGGCTATTTTACTCAATCTTCATTTCTTGATTGATAAATTTTGGTGTACAGAGCTTAAAAATAGTTTTGTTAATATGAAGAAAATCTTTGAGACTTCATGTTCTTTGCCAAGTCTTTTTTGTCATGAAGATGAGTCTTGTTTGAATGATAATTTCAACTCTTTTTCTCAGTCAGATGATGAGTATATTCAGACATTGATTCAGAAAGAGACCACCTTTGATTTTGGTTCATCTGATTCTTCAAGAAAACTGAAATGTGCTCGCTTGGATGCTATCAACTGGACTTTCACTGTTAGTTTTCTATTTGTTTGTTTATTTATTTTCTTGTCTTTGATCGATCTACTATAGTTATTGATAAGTTTTTGTTATTGTTTGTGTTTGTGTTTGCAGACAAGGTCAATTTTTGGGTTTCATATCAGAACAGCTTATTTGTCATTGACTTATTTTGATCAGTTTATCTCAAGAAGATCAATTGATGTATACATTTCTATCTTTCTTGCTTTGTGTGTGTTTTATGATGCTTAGATTCTAATGAATGTTAATTTTTTGATTTATAAAGAATGAGAAAGTATGGGCTATCAGATTATTGGCAGTGGCATGCTTATCTTTGGCAGCAAAGATGGAAGAAAGAAAAGTACCATTATTGACTGAATATTATGTAGATGAATACAATTTTGAGGGAAGTATGATTCAGAGAATGGAGCTACTTGTATTGAATGCTTTGGAATGGAAGTTGGGACTAATTACCCCTTTCGAGTTTATCAACTATTTCATTACTAAGTTCTTCGGATACTGTACTCCTCCTACTGACTTGGTTTCGAAAGCCTTGGAATCTGTTTCATCTATCATTAAAGGTTAAACATTTATATCTTTACCGCGAGTTTTGAATATAAGATTAGGAAATGTTGAGCTAATTTGAACATTTTGTTGTTTGTTTGATACAGAGACTAGCTTGATGGATCATAGACCATCTGTGATTGCTGCAGCTGCAGTTTTGGCAGCCAGTGATGAACAATTAACAAGAACAGTAATGGAGCTGAAGATTGATATAATTGAGTCTTGGGGTTCTCTTGAGAAAGTGAGCTTTTTTCTTATTTGTTTTAACTTCTTGTTGGTGAACATGTTTAATTTATGCTACATTATATGTTAACAGGAACACATATTTTCTTGTCATAATTTATTGGTGGAATTAGAGATGGAAAAATGTAAAACCCCCAAGTCCTCGATTTCTACTAATTTTCAGCTAAAACATTTAAGTTCCGATGATGTTTATGAGAAATCTTCGGTCTCCTTTAGTGGTGGTGGTGTTGGCACAAAGAGGAAGCTTGCCTACAATGTTCATTCTGAAAAACAAGGTCCTTCTACAAGAACTTTCCGGCAATAATAGATAGGTGAAGGATGAATGCTGTTCTTTGATTGAAATTGTTTGGTTAAATGCTCTGATTATTATTCTAAACTACCTGCCAGATTGCATACTAAGTTCAAAAAAATCTACCAAATTATGGTATGATTTGAAGTTTATGAGGCCTTCAATTTCCAACAAGCAACAAAATTGTCAAAGACCATGACAACCAATCAAACAGTGAAAGTTAGTAAATAGTAAATGAGTGGACAACTTTATAGCAGATAGTAATAAGGTAAAGAAGATGACCAAAGTACTCCAAAAGCCAATTTTGAAGGAAGTTGAGGGCCAAAGAGAAGTTGACAAGGCCATTCAAGACTGTTTGTTTATAGTGAGTGATTGTTCAGTGTAGTGTTTTGCTTTACTGATGAATTTTGCCAGTGCTCATCTACTATCAGCAGCTTTGGATTTCTTTAATTTCTATATATTTTTTATTTTTGGTTTGATGTGGAGAATGTGTATTTATCTTGATATGCACATTACTTTTTGAAAGGAGGATGGATGCTTCCTTTGTCTTTCAACAGGCTGAAAGACAAGGGGATTGATTGAAGATATATAAGAGTTGTTTTTGTTTTACACATTTGTGTTCTATTTGGACCATCAAAAAGTGCATAAAAGTTTGAGAAGTTTACAAATATATGTTTGAGTGTTGGCTGATGCTTTTGATAATGGGGCAGGAGCCTTTCTCTTCTCCTTTCACTCATTGTTCTTGTTATATTCTTGGTTGTGTTTGGGGTCATTTAGAGGCCATGAAAATCATTATGGGAATCGAAATTATGAAAGTCTTGGGGGTAAGTAAGAGCATTAGTCTCAAATAAGTTTTATATCACAACTAATACAAAGATAATCTCTGCATTTTGAAGAAAGTCTTGGATCATAAATATGCTTCCAAATGGAGATACATCACCTGCCCTACTCGAATGCCCCCTCGAACGGATTCTTTTTCTGGGATGGGCGGTTTATGTGGTATAGAAAGTGGTTCTGATAAATGTTTCCAGATAGGAAGAACTCACATGAAGGATCATTTCATGGTCATCTTTCACATGCCTCCATAGTGATCATAGCTCACCAGCCTGGCAATGTACAGAACATTTCACGGTTTCTGATACCAAACATTTATAGCCCCACTTAGACAGTTGTGATCATAATCATATACATGGGTAGTTAATTCAAATTTGTACCATTAGCATTGAGATCTTCCTTTGAAGGATTGTTTATCCAGGAGGCGGGGGTTGCTCGAGCCTCAAGCTATCGATGGTGCTACGTTCTTTAAATTCAAAAGTAAGCTTTGGAGGTGAAGATAATCAGGGTTAAGCTATTTAGCTAATTGAAGTATTCAGGCTTAGTGTCTTACACTTTCTATTTAATCCAAGAGCTATGATTTTAGCTTTACTAACATCGTAAATGCTACAAAAGATCTATCACACCAACACCACCTGCATTCTTCTTGGCAGCTAAGCATTGCTTATATGAATTCTTTTTCGCAAGCCGAGATCAATCCTCTGTGTCCAAAGATACCAAAAAACTGAAGCAGCTATTTCTTGTTACATATTTCATGGCAGGGAAGCATACATACTTCATTCTATTTCAGTTATCAGCTGGGAAATTGGGATCATTTTAACTCCTGCAGTTATTGGCATGCTTAAAATTCCAATAAATATGCAACAAAACCATTTCCCTAAAGTGAGGGGGTAAGTGTTGGCAAATGTACCAAACAACTCAACTATCATGATCTGAAATATGACTGTAGCACCATAACGCTCACAAAAACGTTGTTTTCTAGTATACCCTTAATTTAAATACATCGATCCTTTCCATTTCTCGGGAGCTTATCTCATATTCTCATTGAAAACCTGCAAAATAACATCAAAATGAATTTAAGCAATGTATAAATTGCAAAAAGAATGTCAGCTAGACTTTACAAATTCACTGGTCATTGCCAGCAAACCAGCCTTTTGTTCAACATCACCACACCAGGACAATCAGCTAAATCAACACATATAAACGTCCAGTTCCAGAACCAACATTGATTAAATGAAAAGCTTTACAAATTTAATAGCATATTTACATGCATTAATTGCAATTTACCAGAAGACAAATGAGTTAAAAATAAGCGTGTTAAGTATCATATCAGAATTAGGCTCGTCAAGCCTAAATGCTTCCGTTCCTTTTGCCTGAAGATACCCGATTACGAGAAACTGAAATATAGATTACCAAAATATTCCTCATCATGACATTTACTAGCTAATAAAATATCCCTTCCTCCCAACTGGATTTCTCTTCATTAGTTCATCATTTGGAGGCTCAGCGGCTAAAGATAGAGCTCCCAATGTTTCCATAATCATGTTAACCCACAAAAGCTGAACAGCTGTAAGGAGAGCACTCCCTGGAAAAATCAGAAAGAACTGTAAATGTCAAGGAAGTAAGGAACCAGTCCATCTAAAACCTCAAAGTTTAAGAGAATGGTCCTTACCAGGATCTTATATTAGTGTTGTAACACTCTCCCTCACTCGAAAGTCCATTTATGGGTCGAAGAGTGTATGCTAACCTCAGTTCCAGCAATTCCCATTGCAAGTCCAATATCTGCTTCGTGGAGTGCTGGTGCATCATTAGTTCCATCACCGGTACCTGCCACAACTTCATGAGAAGTGGCTCTCAAATTCTTAACCAGTGTAAGCTTATCTAATAGAAAAGATGGTGCCATCACCTGAATACATATATTCAAAAAATTCTAATTAAGTCTTGTAATAAGTTGTAGTAATTCCTGGATTTTGGATGCAATTCCTCAAGATTATTTTCACGAAATATGGCCCTTCTATTGTGATGCCATTCTCATTAAGTATTCCACATTCTCTAGTTTTGCAGTATATTGTGCGGACAAGTGCTTTATCATTCATCATCTTTTGCATCGCAAAATCAAGACTCAATGTCACAGCTAGAGGCAAACCCTCAGGAACAGAGACAACAACAATAGTAACTGCTATAGCAAATTCCAAAACATCATCCCCGCCCCAGCTCAAGTAGGTTCCTGCATGCAATTTTCGAGTAACCCTTTTTTGCACAAGTACTGCGAATGTCACGGTAGCAAAGCACATTAGGACAGGCCAATCTTACCAATAACAGTTGCTACACCGTTCAGTTTTACATGAACCGGAGTCTCATAATGTCCACCCTCACTAAGAGTTGCCATAAGTTTACCCCATTGAGTTCTCAAGGTAACTAGCATCTTGCATGAGCCGTCGTGAACCTTAGTTCCGGACAACTAATAAGGATTACCATCGGTCACATGTAACAGTTGAATATCCGCAGACTATATTAACAAAGACTAGGTCTAAACTACTATATTGTAGCTATTAGATGTATATCCAAGTTGTTGTAACGCAAATCTTCTTGTCAGATAAATACTACCCACGTCTGTAGGATCAGATATAGCAATACTAGATTTAATTGTAATCTGTAAAATTCTATCTGTACTTCTCCTGGCCTATTTAAATTGGCTGACACACTCAATATACAAAAAGGCAAATTATTTACATGAGATAGTATCTCCTATCTTTTCCTGTTATGGTATCAGAGCAGTATCGCTTTACAGCCTAATTTGATCCTTTCAATTCTAATATTACTCCTAGTTTCATAAAACTACAAACCAAATTCATCATGGCTACGTCCAGTACAACAGACTCAAGTGTTAATGTCGCAGCAGACACACAAGTTATTCAGGTAAATGCACCTACTCATCTCCCCACAAAATTGACCCAGACGAATTTCCTGGTGTGGCGCACTCAACTCCAATCTGCATTAATCGGACTGGGCGTCATAGGCTATATTGATGGCATAATTACTCCTCCTAACAAACTTCAAAAAGATGGAACATTGAATCCGGCATTCGCAATTTGGAATCGCCAAGACAAAATTATTTTGAGTGCAATTCTTGGAAGCTGCCATGAATCGATCCAGCCACTTATTTCTACTGCAGAGACATCAAAAGAGATGTGGGATCGTCTCTTAACACTCTTTGCAAACAAATCAAGGTCTCGAATCATTTCCCTCAAAAGTCATCTTCATGATAATCCATGCAACTCTAGAACTATTTCAGAATATCTTCAAGATGTCCGATCCACCGCTGATGAGCTCGCCCTTGCTGGTCATCCAATTGCTGACGATGATTTAGTTCTTCATGTTCTTGCGGGACTTGGAGACGACTACAAGGACATCCGTGCTGCAATAAAGATGCGTGATTCTCCCATGTCATTCATTGAACTTCATGAAAAGCTAACTGATTTTGAAAGAGGGCTTAAAATCAAACAACCTGAGCCCGTAGTCATTACTGCAAATTTTACTCACAAAAATGGTAACAATTCACGAGGCACGAATCATCGTATGTACACTGGCTCTCGTCAAAACACAAACTTCAGCTCGTCAAATCGTCAAAGTGGAAATCGTTTTCAAAATAATTGGGGGAGCCGCCAACAACCGTTGTCCTTTAACAATCGACCAGCGACCTATTGTCAGTTTTGTCAACGACCTAATCATAGCACCAAGGCATGCCGACAACTTGCTAAATTTCTCAAAGATAATGATATTCAAGCTCCATCTCCAACGGCAAATAATACTGTTGTACACTCTCAACCTTCTCAACAGTGGCTTTTTGATACTGGCGCATCTCATCACATCACAAATGACCCTGCTGCATACACAAACTTCACTGATTATGGTGGTCCAGATGAAATTTTGATCGGCAATGGTTCAGGTCTGAAAATCACACATACAGGCACATCACAATTATGTTCCACAAAAAAATCACTTCAATTGAACAATGTTCTTTGTGTTCCTTCATTAAATCAAAACTTGATTTCTGTTGCTAAGCTTTGCTCCACTAATCATGTATCTGTTGAATTCTTTCCTACTAAATTTCAGGTCAAAGATCTCAAAACGGGGGAGACTCTACTGCAAGGGGAAAATAAGAATGATGTATATTATGCATTGAATCCTATCCTTCCGCAAATAAACATCACAAAATTGTCACAAATTGCATCATGGCACAACCGTCTTGGTCATCCATCCTTCTCTGTTCTTAGGTCAACTTTACTTTCCAATAAATTAGTGGAACATATTCCTTCAAATTTTAATTTTTCCTGTAATGCATGCCTTTGTAATAAAAGCCATAAGCTACCATTTGGTACTTCTTCTTTAACTAGTTCCAGGCCTCTTGAATTAATTTATACTGATGTATGGGGACCTACAACTGCTTCTATTGATAATTACAAATATTATATTTTATTTGTTGATCATTTTACCAAATATATTTGGCTTTACCCTCTTAAACAAAAATCTGATGTCAAACAAGTGTTCTTGCAATTTAAAAATGTCATGGAAAAAATTTTTCAGCTGCCAATTATCTCAGTTTACTCAGATAACGGGGGGGGGGGGAATATGTTGCTCTTCGAAATATTTTTACTTCCCTTGGGATATCTCATTTTACTACACCAGCACACACACCTGAGCATAATGGACATGCTGAGCGTCGTCATTGCCATATTGTGGAAACTGGTTTGACTTTACTTCATCATGCTTCTTTACCACTACATTTTTGGTCCCATGCTTTTCTTGCGGCTGTTTATTTAATCAACAGGATGCCCCTTAAGTCGCATAATTTTTGCAGCTCATTTGAGAACCTTTTTGGTCGACCACCTAATTATAATCGACTTAAAGTGTTCGGATGTTTATGTTACCCCTGGTTGCGTCCATATGCACCTTCCAAAATTCATCCAAATTCCACTCCTTGCTTATTCCTGGGCTACTCTCCTGACAAGTCAGCTTACAAATGTTTTGATACTAAAACTAATCGGCTTTATTTTTCTAGGCATGTTCGTTTTGTTGAAAACATTTTTCCAATGCAGAATACATCAACATGTTCTTCTCTTGCAGCGGCTAATTCCACCAGAGATCTCTTGGCTTCCAGTACATTAACAGATAACCAATATTCTTATACACCTTCACCTCATGTTGAGAATTCAATGCTTCCACCATCTTCTCCAAATTCTCCAATAACATTTTCTGACCCTAACAATGATGTCCCCTCTCCGATAACTCAGCGCTCCACACCAACCTCCCCAGTTATAATATCTGAACCTTCATCAGATATACACTCTTCTAATACTCCTACTCCAGCTTTGCACCAACAAGATAGTCCTAAACCGGCTCGACTTAGAAGGCCAAACTCTCGTTATTTCAACAACTCATTTGTCAATTACACCACATCTCACCCAATGCCAACATCACTTGAACCAACATGTATCTCTCAAGCATTAAAAGACCCTAAATGGCGCCTTGCTATGTCCTCTGAGTTTGACGCGCTAATTCGTAATGGTACTTGGGATCTTGTGCCATACAACAATCAGAATGTTGTTGCCTCTAAATGGGTATTTCGAATTAAAAGAAATCCAGATGGATCTGTGCAGAAGTTTAAAGCAAGGTTAGTTGCGAAAGGATTCCAACAGAGACCTGGGGTTGATTATTCCGAAACTTTCAGTCCAGTTACAAAACCTGCCACGGTTCGTATTATTCTCAGCATTGCATTGTCTCGTGGTTGGGATCTCCGGCAACTTGATATAAATAATGTGTTTCTAAATGGCACGCTTGAAGATGAAGTTTACATGTTACAACCTCCTGGGTTTATTCACACTTCTTATCCACATCATATATGTCGATTGCGCAAGGCAATATACGGCCTCAAACAAGCATCTCGTGCTTGGTACAAAGAACTCAGGAGTTTCTTGCTCGAAATTGGCTTCCGGAATTCCATAGCTGATGCATCTCTCTTTATATACTCCTTGAATGGTACAACAATTTTTCTTGTGGATGATATTGTGATTACGGGGAACAATTCATCATTCATTAACAACTTTATTCAGCAGCTGGATAAAAAATTCTCTCTGAAAGATCTTGGAACTCTCAACAACTTTCTCGGAGTTGAAGTCATTTCCACAAATGATGGCATATTTTTATCTCAGGCCAGACATATATCTGATCTTCTCTCTCAACACCAAATGGCCGGTGCAAAAGAAACCACAACGCCCATGTGTTCTTCTGCCACTCTTGTTCATTGTGATGGTACTGCATCTGTCGACCCAACACCATATCGTCAGCTTGTAGGTGGACTACAATACCTTTCAATCACACGTCCAGATGTCAGCTATGCTGTCAACAGATTATCACAATTCATGCATGCTCCAACTGAAACGCACTAGAGTGCTCTGAAACGTGTGCTTCGCTATCTAAAAGGTACCATTCACTATGGTCTTTACCTGCATAAAAACTCCAGTCTTAATTTAAGTGCTTTTAGTGATTCCGATTGGGGGGGAGAACGGGACACTGGAAGGTCTACTATTGGCTATATACTTTATTTAGGAGCCAATCCAATCTCTTGGAAGTCATCTAAACAAAAGTCTGTTTCTCGTTCATCATCAGAGGCTGAATATAAAGCCATTGCAAATGCTGCTTCTGAAATCTTATGGATCAGAAACTTACTCAAGAAATTAAATGTTTCCCTCAAATCTCCTCCTACCATCTATTGCGATAATACAGGAGCTACGTACTTAAGCTCCAATCCAGTTTTTCATTCCCGCATGAAACATATTTCACTGGATTATCATTTTGTTCGTGAACGGGTAGCAGATGGAACTCTTAAAGTGAATCATGTGAATACAAAAGATCAATGGGCTGACATTCTTACTAAGCCTCTTCCTCGTCAAGGTTTTACTTTCATACGATCCAAGCTTGGAGTCACCAATGGAGCCTCCATCTTGAGGGGGCGTAACAGTTGAATATCCGCAGACTACATTAACAAAGACTAGGTCTAAACTACTGTATTGTAGCTATTAGATGTATATCCAAGTTATTGTAACGCAAATCTTCTTATCAGATAAATACTACCCACGTCTGTAGGATCAGATATAGCAATACTAGATTTAATTGTAATCTGTAAAATTCTATCTGTACTTCTCCTGGCCTATTTAAATTGGCTGACACACTCAATATACAAAAAGGTAAATTATTTACATGAGATAGTATCTCCTATCTTTTTCTGTTAACATGCACAGGCTTCCTTTCTCCTGTCAGACTTCATTCATCAATTACGTAGCATATTCAAATACCTGACACAAAGAGGCCATCTGCAGGGGCTTGATCCCATAGCAAGATGTCAGTATAATATCCCCAGGAAGTAGCTCATTTCATATATGGACATTTTATGCCTATATCAGTTTTTTTGCCGGATTTTCTTTTCTATTTATTCAAATCTTTGAACATATTAGTTCAGTTTTCGGGTTTTGGATTGGGTTAGGTTAGATAAAAGCAGTATTTATACATAACCTGAGAATTATTAGGTTTTGGAAATAAAATTCAAATATGAATCCTAAAATTTCAAATTCGATTAAACCCAATCAAATTGAAGGCTATGGGTACAAATTATCATTTCTATTCCACACTAATTCAAGGTACAACTAAAATTAATATAACAGAAAGATGAAAAATGATTAAAGCTGAGCATTAATTATGGAAAAATGCCTAGTACCTGATTTGAATTAGAAATCAAAACATAAAAATATCTGCCATGTTTATATTTTTCGATAACACATCTTTCAGGACGTAAATCTGTTTTTTATTTAACAAAACATAATAAATAAATAAAATTTAAAAATAACTAGAAACTGCTCGCAAAAAACAACTAGGAAATAATGAAATAACACATATACAGTTAGAAAACATCTATAAATTAATGAGAAAATATATTGATACATTCCTCAACTATTCCAATTTTATTTCACAGGTCCATCAAGAAAATATTTCACAAATCAGTTTTCCAATTAAGTATATTCTGACTGATATCATGCTTACGTGATCAATCGCTTTTGACATGTAACCGGTTGATTTGTACACAAAAAGAGAAGGTTAAATAACGAAAACAAATGAAAAATAAACATATGATCAGAATATAATCGTTAACATTTTTGAATACACAAAACTATATCTATATATTGTATTAGAGTTCATAATATAAATTAGGGAAAAATATTTAACGGGTCGATGATGAAATCAAGCGAAAGTAATAGCATAATGAGCCCAAGGGTGGCTTTGAAAGTGTTTGCAAATGCAGATTTGAATGTCCGATTTGGACCTAGAGATGCGCAAAAAGCCCGTCGGACCGGACTTTAACCGGGTCTTAAAAAGCCCGGACTTTGACCAGGCCGGACTTTTTCGGACATTGACTTTGACCTGGCCGGGTCGGGTCAGGCCGGACTTCCTGAAAATGTCAGAGCCCGTTTGGGCCCTCGAGGCGGACATAATCGGGTTTTTTTCCGCGCCGGATCGGATCAGACCGGTTTTTTTCTAATTTAAATCAGATCGAGTTTTATTAGAGATTCTAAAGACTACATATGTTAGCAACTAGATCATCGTGAAAATTTATTAGTTTGCATGGAATATTTTATGAAAATATTAATTCGTTAAAAATATTTAAGTTCGGCAAAAAGTAAACATGTTTATAGAATAATATGTTTTATCAAATATTATCCAAATATATATAGTGTACTTACTATATTTTCTTTCATTATTCCTGCAACAAATTATATAAATATTATTATTAATCACGAGTATGTAAATATATATGTGTTTAAAGTATTATTTATATTTATAGTAAATATAAATTCATAAATATATAAGAAAATATATTAGAATAATCAGATTTTAATCGGGTTTTTTCGGGTTTTTAATCGTGTCGGGCCAAAGCCCGGGCTTTTAACCGACCCGAGCCGGGCCGGACTTTGCCTAAAAATATAGGGCCCGTCGAGGCCCTAAGCCCGGGTCGGGACCGGGCCGGGCTTGACCGGGTTTTGACCGGATCGGGCCGGACCAGATTTTCGGGCCCGGACTTTTTCTGCATCTCTATTTGGACCTCACTAAATCAAATAGTCGAGGGCGAAGGTTTTTGGGCTTTTTTGAAAAATACAACACTAAAAACATTTTTGCAAAAATATTGTCATTTTTACAAAAAAATTGGAAAAATACTTTTTAATTTGCAAAAATACTATTTTTCAATTTTTTTTGCAAAAATACGATTTTTTGGCAACTGGAATCAACTGGATGCAACTTTGACGGGTTTCTGCAACTACATGCAACCTCTTATCAACCAAAAAAACTTTATTCAACTAGTTGCATATCTGGTTGATTTTTGGTTGATTATGGTTGATTCCGTATTTTTGCAAAAAAAAATCAAAAGATAGTAAAATCGCAAAAAAAATCAGAAAAGTTGGTATTTTTGGTAAATTCTCAAGGTTTTTTGGATGCCCATTATACAAGGATAAATATAAGTATTGTGACTTTTTTCGGTGATATGATGAAGATAATTATGTCATGACAAACAAATCTTGTGATCATTCACTTTTGAAGAATAAAGTAATATTTTTTAAAAGTATCAAGGTAGCTATGTTGGAAGCTAGAATTGAAGAAATCGAAGTTCTTGAGAAAATAGAGGTTGGATAAGTAAAAGACCGGTTGAAAATAAAGAACATACACATTAAAAAGCTTGAGTTTTAGTTGGCATTGATAAATTTTTTATTTTTTTGATTTTATGTGGATTAATTAGTCTAGTCAAATGAGATTGTAATGTGCTTCTTAATTGAAATATTGAGTTTATGATTTTGAATGAATTTATGTTTCAACCTTCTTATGCTTATATAGTTCAAATTGAATCAAAACTAAAAATCAAATAAATGTAGTGAAAATGAACAAGAAAGTGATACTTGAATTAGTTGTCCTAAATACATCATTCATACATTCAAAAAAAATTTAGATACTTAAATTGCAACATTCAAACTACACAAATTGAATTAAAGGTAGTACAAAAGTAATTGACAAACAAAATTAGACACTTAAATTGCTCATGGCTTATTGGAACTACGAATCATTCTTGACCTCATATTGAAAGTCTTCAAGGTTGAAACTGACGGCTATGAACTTGATACCGGAGTCTTTGGAGGTGGTAGCTTTGAACATAAAATCGGTACCTTTGGAGGTAGAGAATTTGAACTTGAAATTTTAACGGTAGAATCACAAACAGTTGAGAAGTATGTTTTCGTAACTTTAGCACTTGTGTACACACAAACATCAACTTCTGGTACCTTTGGTGGTGGTTCCAAGACCTGCACATTTCTTTTATTGGATGACATTCCCCTCTTTCTCTTTTGTTGTTATTCACCTTGAGCTGATGCCTCACCTTGAGCTCTGTTATGTCTGAAATTTGGTATAAACTCTATTTGGGTCAAAATCAGATAATGTGGTCAAAATTGAGATATAAATGCCTGTAATTAAGGATAAACCAAGGTAAGTTACCTTATGACAAGTAATTAGGGTCGCCCTTTAAAAAAGGAAAGGCGCACCCTATGTGTGAGATAAGTAAAGAGGCTGTTGATTGAATGTAAAGCAGGGATATTAAAGGGCGCACCCTCATAGGAAGAGGAAGGCGCACCCTGTTTTGTAAGAAGATTCCCTGAACATATGTTAGATGTAGGGCGCGCCCTAAGTATAGCTTGATGAGATATTAACTTGGTTGTTTGGACAGGTTTTCTGGAGGATTCATGGAAGATGGAGATGATTATTACTAACGTATTTGCTGCAGGTACTCTATTGAAGAACTCCTTCATGTAATGCAACCACGGGAAGGCGGTGTCCGTGGTCAGAGACCTCCAGGGGTATGCCTGGACGGAAGGCCTCCTCCTGTAGTCAATGTGTGTCCTCATTGGGGATGTGGGGTAAATTATGGTATGTGCTTTGGGAGCTCTGTCTCTGTAGTCAGCGAGTGTCCTCGTTAGGAGACTTCAGAGTATCCTGCACTTTGCACCCAAAAGCTTGGGATCACTGGTCCTACAATCTGGTAGGGGCTCCTTATCCGGGGGACAAGGATGCGTCCAACATTTGGGGTGAACCACGACTATACCTGCGTCCGCGGACTAGAGAAACAGCTGGTAGCGGAGGGTTATCCTTGGTCAGGGAGATGCCTTATTCGTGAAGTTTTGAAGCCGTGAACGAGCCTTGGGCCTTTGTGGTTGGGTCTCACACTACTAGAAATATGTCAATAGATATCAGTTATTAGCCGTTGTCTGAAAAAAATGGAACCGATGTCTTCTTCGGTATAGAGAAAAGTCCCACTTTTTGACATCGGTTAGTAACTGATGTAAAAGATATCTTTACACATCATTTTTGTTAAACTGACTGATGTATTAACTATAATTTACAAGTAGAAGCTGTCAGTAGGTTTTGCATATTGGTAAAATTAGAGATTTTAGGCAAGTTAAACATATAATACACAAGGTGTTTACATGCATTTACATCATTTTTCTCACTCAAACTAATGTCTATTACTCTATTTTACATCAGTCACGGTAGAAAAACGATGTTAAAAACTAGTATAGACATCAGTTTCTTAAGCCTTGACGTGTGGGGTGTAGACTTTTACAACGGCTGCATGTAAAAAAGCGATGTGAAAGATTTCTATAGACATCAGTCCACTTTAGCTAACCGATGTAAGAACCTTTATACACAATGGTGACTAACTGATGTAAAATGTGTACAGTTTTTTTACCATATAGACATCGGTTTTGACATCAGTTTTTAGCCGTTGTGTATAACCTTTAACATCAGTTAGAATAATTACTTTTCGCTGTTATTGTGTGTTTATTACATCAGTTTTTTCCAAATATAAAGAAAAGAACTAATGTTAAAGGTTATTAAAGACATCATTTTTCTGTAGATACAAACAATTCAACTGATGTTTTTTCTTACTATAGACATCAGTTTTTAGGTTTTTGTCTGATGTGTTATGTTTGTAAATTTAACTAGCCAAATTAAACAAACCTCAAGCAAATTCAAATCCAATTGCAAAAAAAAACCAAAAAATATTAAAAGCAGACCCAAAAATGGTCGCAACTATATAATACCTTAGCTCTGTGCCATTGCTACATTCGACCAACAAAATTAAACTACAAATCGCAACATCCACAATCCACAACATTCCAGAATAACTTAGCTACTATATTTACTAATTATCCCCTATATTCCAACTAGCTAGTCTAGATCAACACAAACCAATAGTTATAAGTACCAACATAACATTACAAGTACCCAAAATAAAGTTCAAAGATCATTCGATAGAAGGCATTGAAATAAAGGCAGAGTAATGTGGTCGGTCATCATGGTCGATCATCATCGACTACACAAATTCTTGGATATACTGAAGAGTCTCGAACCGCACTTCATCCAGCTGCTCTTTTGTTTATGACTTCCGACACTTAACTCCCCACTGTGAAAATTACACGAAGCCATAAAACATTGCAAAAATTAGCGCAAATGCAGATTCTGAACTTGTAAATCGTTACATTCAATCGAAAATGTCAATTAAAGCATACCTTCGATAAGAATTTCATTTCCTTTGTGCATTATAAGATCTAATGGCTCTGTACAAGGGAACCGGTAATGTCAAACCCAAAAAATCATAAATATAAATTATATATATATATATATTGATAGTACTGCATTACCCCACTAAGGCTTCTTCAAGTGCAGTAAAGCGCTTCTGATGACGGTTGCTCAGCATCGGCCAAAAACCGCTTGAACTCATCTGAATCTTTATCACAATCATCACCCAAATTACCCCGATTATATGCTGCTTCACAAATATCACCTACTTCTGATGCCCCAATATTTTCTTCAATATTCTCTTCTATATTCACCGAAGAGGGAGTCGGCATTGTGCTAGCGGCAGATGACCTAGAATTTGGCACTAGCCCCATGCCAAATCCAGTTTACATACCCCAAACTAAAGCCCTTTTCATACAAATGACCTCTAATGATTTTCACAGAGAACTTTTTGAAATTACAGCAACGTGCACATGGACAGGGTATTAGTTTAGGATCTTTACCGTTTTCTTTGGCATATATTAGAAAGTTTTCAACCCCGATCTCATACTCTAATGAATCCCTATCAGCCCGCATCCATGATTTATCCATATATAGACACATACACCTGATTATAAGTTCAATATCAAATACTAAACAACTACATAGCTTACACATTATTTACAACAATTGTTACTCATGTTATTTTGTTTAAAAATATATCGAGATAATTTAATATATGATTAACTTACTTGGTGTAATTGTGTATTTAATTTATAATTATAATTCTTATTAGGTTAGATGCAGGACATAAAACAAGACACAAAACATGACACTACTACACTACTAATAAAGGATGCATTTATCAATTCACACTAGTACACTACTAATGATAACAATACAGATTTACAAAAAGAAAATTATAAAAATAATTACATTATCTATGTGTTCAAGTCAAGGTGCACAAGTAATTAGCTATGAATTCAAGTAATTTAGTACACAAGGAAAAGAGTAAAGGCAAATTTGAAAAAAAAAAGAAATCCATGGAAGTCTGTTACTTTTTAGAGCAAAAGTGAAACATTGCAATTGTGAGTCCTAAACTTAAGTTGTCGGTGATGTTTTTAAATATAAAGTTGGCTTCACACTATGCAGCATACCAAAACCAATAACATATAAAGACCAAAACCAAAATTTATACACAAAACCAATAGAACAAACACTATCATTAAATTTTCAGAACCAAAAGAAGTTAACAAACATTCAATATAAAGACAAACATACAATATCATACATTTATCACTTTAAAAAAGAAAAAACATACAATATCATACACATCATATAAAGATAAAGACATCCAGATACATACAATATAATGCCATACAACATCATACCTAATTTATACATACAATATCATACCATACAATATCATACCTAATTGGTCCAAAAATCCCCAATTTTTAAAATCCCCAATTTGTAAAATCCCCAACTAAACAAGTTCGAACAAAATTAGGGTTCATAGAGAGCTTACCAAACCCAGAGCAAAGGAGTTGGTGCTTCAATTTGACTCAAACCTAGCTTCGGCTCAAACCCAGCTTCGACTCCACCCTAGCTTCGATTGGAGCTTCAATTGAGCTTCGATTGTGAGCTTCAAACCTAGTAGCTTCGATTCTTTCAGTTTGTGACTTCGATTGTGAGCTTCAAATGGCTTCGATTACTTCAGTAGTGAGAGTAGTGAGAGTTCGTTGGAGAGTAGTGAGAGTGGTTGAGAGAGTCGGGGTGAGAGAATGTGGGAGTTATGTTTTTTAGTTTTTAGTTTTATATTTTTAGTTTTTAGTTTTATGTTTTTTATTTTTTATTTGGGGGTAATGTGGGTGAAATATTTGGGGGGAAGTGAATTTGTCTAAGGGGGGAAACAAATTTGGAGGGGGGGAACATATACACTACTTAAAATATAAACAGGAAAAGACACGGGCTGATTTAGCGTTCTTTTTTTTCAGCTTACATTAGACATCGGTTGAACTACAAATCGATGTCTATATAAATCATAGACATCGATTTATTGGGACCGATGTTGATAGTACTCTTTTACATCGGTTGCACCAACAACCGATGTCTAAAGGGCGATGCCTATTAACAGATTTCTAGTAGTGTCATCGGCGGACATTCCTAAAGCTAGTAGAAGACGGTTTATAGTAGGTTTACTACTGGGCCTTGGACAAGAGATCTAAGCCCATTAGGTTTCTTGTTCCCCAAGAACTACGTTGGCTTGATTCCCTATAAATAGGGATATATAGGCAAATTGCAAGGGGTCAGAAGCGATAGCGCAAAGGAGCCACCACTAATCCTAAGCAATCTCAGCCACCAATAATCACCACCACCAAACGCTGTTCATACTTCCGACGAACACTGTTCATTGTTACCGACGATTATTGTTCACGTTTTCCGACGAAGAACCACCGTCATAGATCTTGATTCCGGCTACAAACCTCAAACTTTATTGCTCCCAAATTCCTCCGTCAACAAGCTCTAACTTTATTTTTTTAAAAACTTTTTCCTCTTTTAGTCCTCTGCAAGATATAAATAACATTTCAAAAAAAGAATCCACATGTGTATTGCTTTAAAATATTTGTAAAAAATAGATATTTTTGAGAGATAATATTTTACGGTTATTAAAAATTGAAATTAAAACGTGTGTACTGGATTTTTCTGGGTTGCGTCACGGATCACGTTCTCTTTAAAATATAGATTTGGACACTTCCCCTGTCTCTTGCAAGAACAAGAATAAGAACTATATATATTTATTTATGTAGGTATGTAGATTGGATATAGTAAAAAAACTAAAATAGCAGGCAATAATAATATGACGAGAGAGAAAGACTTTTGTCCAGTACAAACAAATCTATTTATGCTAAGAGGAGCTTATAAAATAAATGCATAGCACCAAACAAGCCTCCCAAAAAGTTTGCTAGCAATTATTTATTACAAAATGAATATGGACACAAAATTTAAAAAATAAACTGACCTAATAAAATTTTCAGACCAGTTACAAATCTCCATTTTAATATTATTTATTTAAAAATATTCATTAAATGTCCAACATGTACAAGTTAACAACAAATATAAATTACACCATTGTTACATTAACTAATGTTTGTGTCTTTACTACCTCACTATGTACTTTCTTAATTTCAGCTATCTGTCTGTGTCTCAGAAATCTCTTCAGCGCTTATTTTACAAGTTGTTTTATTGGGTCCAACCTTTAAATACTTTTACAATGCATCAACATTCCTTTTCCCCCAATTTTTGTCCCGCTCCCTTCTCCCCTTGCTCTTTCCTCCGATGCTTCTTTGACCTACTGGGCATCTTTCTTGCTTTTGGTGGAAGTATGTCAGGTGAGCCAGTTTTTGACCAATAAAATGCGCTCTGCATGAGCAAATCAGTAGCATCAATGGCCGCCAAGAAATAGCAGAATAACATAAAAATAATTCAAAGTTGGGCTAATTCCTCCAGGATAATTCTAAAATATATGAACTGAGTTATAAAAAAAATTGAATATTTTTTTTAACCTAGGCTACCGCCTAACCCAGCTTGGCTGTGGCGCCGCTCTTGTCCACAATCCAATTATTAAAGCATTCTGATAAGTTATTATCTATCATATCACACTTTATAAATGTGTCAAAAATAAACTCTCCTAAAAAAATATACTTTTAATTTCATTCATATTTATGTTAAACTCTTTAAGATATGTTGAGATCACTCTTTTGAACGAACCCTCCCCGTGATGAATGTATAGCGTAACTTCGAGTTTTATATATGAATATAAAGAGGAATGAATGTTAGCACTTAGTAACAATAATAGGAGAATGATCATATGTAATATAGGGGGTTTGTAATATATAATAGAAGGTACCCGATATAATTTACTATTTATTAATTCCCATTTGCCCGTAAGGGTCGGTTGAGTTGATTAAAGTGGGGATAACTATCTTGGTCACAGGTTCGAATCACACGGGAGGAAAATTTATGATTATATTTCCTGAGTCAGAGTCTTTCGCTTAAAATGCGGTTTACCTTTGTTCACGTGGCTTGCAGGTGGGGTTTACCCAGTGCGCACGCGAAGAATAGCGGATGAACACTATTTTTTATTTTTAAAACAAATAATGAGTGAAAAGATAAGACTATCCCATGTATAACAAAAACGACTCTTGAAAAATTAAAGGTAATTTAAATTTTTACACATTTTTTTTATTAAAATAAAAATATGCAATGAAAATAACAATTCCCTCAAATTATTCGTACTCCCTACATCCCAATTTATTTGTCCTGTTTGATTTTTTATAATCAAATTGACTCAATTTTGTCTGAATTTTTCACATAATATATTATTAAAAATATTTATAAAAAGTATATCATGCAAAAGTATGTTTAATCTACTTTAATCTATATTTTTTTATTTTTTTAAAATAATAAAAAAATAAATTTTTATTTATAATCAAAGTTTAGTCAATTTGAATCAGAAAAGTCAAACAAAATAAGTAAATTGGTACGAAGGAAGTAATTTATGGTGGGTTATTAATTTATAATTAATCGATTATTGTATGTTTGTGGAGGCATCCGATTCGTAGGCTGGAACTGGATCTTGGAGCGAACCACACCACACCAGAGCCCCCCTGGATCACTAATTAACCCTGTCCAAGTCGATCCAGGAGATAAAACTAACAACTTTTCTTCCTCCTAATTCACTATCTTCCTCCCAACCATGAGCAAAGGACCTGGTCTCTTCTTAGACATCGGCAGAAAAGCCACCGGTTCATATTTCTCCTTTCCTCGATCCCCCTTTCATCTTTTTCACTTTTCATTTTTATTAATTATAAAAATCTTAATTGTTTATTTTGCGTTGTAGATCTGCTAACTAGAGACTATGTCTCCGATCAGAAGTTCTCCGTTTCCACCGCTAGTGACACCGGTGTGGTATGCATCTTAACTGATCTTCGATTTTTACTTACTTTTATGTCAGTTTTGCTTGCTTTATTGTTATATCGCTCGTTAACCTAATAGTATATATGTTATTTTAAGTATCACTATTATGTGAATTGTGAAAATTGATGGGTAGATGTATTTTTACGATTCATTTATATGTTGATTATGTATATTTAGATGTTTTTGATTTGATATTTCCTGAATTGAAGTATTGGATTTAGTTAAAGATGACTAATAATCACTAAATTTGTTTCAAACAAATTTGAACGGAGTTGATGTCAGATTTGTATTTTAGGCCGGGTCTTAAAAAGTCAAAGTCCATGTCCATTTAGTGGAGTTGAGGAAGGAGTACAACATATGTATAAGAATTATAATTTGTTTCGTACAGCTTAAATGTATAAAAAATATAATTAGAATTGTAGGGTTTGAGGGAAGGATACTCAGATTCCATCTTATAAGGATTTCAGACGTTTCCTCTCAACAGCCTTTTCATTTTAATTTACAAGGAAACACAATATGCAATAAATGACGGGAAGGGTTTAGGAAACATTTTATGATATTTAGCATAATCATCGAGGTCGTGGTGATGCAATAATTAGGCATTTCTAGCAGATTTACATTTTTTACTAGAGTAGGTATGCGTTATAGTTTTGGTGTTATCTTAAGATAGTCAATTTAGCACAAGGATGATGAGTATTTAAGAGAAAATTATTTGTTAAAACCTGTGTGTCTAAGTTTTTTTTTATCACATGCTCTTTCCAACACCCCTGTGGGGCCATCCGAACATGTTTGTGTTGTTCCGTGTGTAAAAAATCATACTTTTCATTTGATTTTTTCTTCCTATCACTGTAGTATATTACTTACATTCCTTTGTTTATCACTATGAATATGGACTGTTACCTTTGTTTACCTCAGATGTGAAAACTGCCCCTTCAAAACAAACCTTATGAAGGCAATTGATCATTCACAGCAGAACCTTGATAAATAAATAACGCACGATCACTTAATATTTTCGATATAACTATTGTCAAAAAAAAATATTTTTAATGCAACTCATGTTCCAAAAAAAGTAGAGATAATTTATATTTAAGCTCCATAAATTGATGATCTCGATAAATTAATAAAATTTGTTAGTACTGAGGTTATTAATTCATACATGTTTTACTGTATTTTGCAAGGATAGAAGTACATTATATTTATCATCTAATTGTAGTCATCATGATACAGTGTAGTGACTATGAGGCAAATGAAGATTTAAAAGTTGATGACATCATTTGATTCCATTTCATTATAATAAAAATATGTTAGCTTCCGGACTATTTTGTTAATTTATGGTATGATGAAGTGTTTTTCTACTATTGCACATAAATATACGAATTATGGTATTTGGTTAATGATTTTTTACTTGTCGACTAGGTAACGACTAGTCACCCCGTCAACTTGCCTCAACTTGTTGACATAGTCGTATTAATTGTATTAATTGTTTTTACGATGTTTCTTTTTGTTTTGTCCCTTTGGTATGCAGTTAAGACAAATATATTTGTCTACAAGGACACCTTGTGGTCATGATTCTATCTGAAAAGTTTGCCCTTCTATTTTTGTTTTTAGGTACTGACTTCTAGTGCAGTGAAGAAAGGAGGACTATCAACCGGAGATGTCGCAGCAATGTATAAATACAATAATGCACTAATCAATATCAAATTTGATACAGAATCAAATGTAGGTGTCTAACTAGTAGTGTATATATTACTCATATGTATATCAAGGTATTATGTTTTACACATATTAATCTTCTTATTTTCTACTCTGTTGTGTTGTGTTTAGATCGCGACAACTTTAACCTTTACGGACATTGTTCCATCAACAAAAACTATTGCTTCGTTTAAGCTTCCTGATTACAACTCTGGAAAGGTAGATGTTTGTGCAAGTTCAAGCTAGTAAAATTTTACAATTTATAATTTTCCATGGAGAAGTTAGTTTGACAAATTATATGTTTTGTCTGTGCAGCTAGAAGTTCAGTACTTCCATCATCATGCAACCTTCACAACTGCAGTTGCGCTGAATCAAAAGACCCCTGCAGTTGATCTTTCAGCTACCATTGGCACCCCTACATTTGCCTTTGGTGCAGAAGCTGGTTACGAGACTTCTTCCGGCAAGCTGACAAAATATACCGCCGGCATAACTATCACAAAACCGGATGCTTGTGCTTCAATAATTTTGTAAGTAACTATTGCATTGTGGACTGCATTATTTAACATTACAATTTTGAACCAGAAAATTCTGTTTTTTAATAGTCCCGTTATATTTTTAGCAAATAGAATTTATATATTAGTATGTCACATTGGTCTCTTGTAAGTCGAATAGTACTGTCATGATATTGCAATCGGCAAAGTTAAATGGTTTAGATGATGTCATTGTGTTGTATACCCCTTCCTGTTATGATAATAACCTTTTCCGGAGAAGTTAAGTGGCTTGTCTTTATTATGTTGCTCTTTCATTCTCATTTAGGGGTGACAAAGGAGACTCAATAAAGGCATCATATGTGCACCATTTAGATTCTTTGAAAAGGAGTGCCGCTGTTGGGGAGATTAGTAGAAGGTTTTCAACAAATGAAAACACATTTACAGTTGGAGGGTTATATGCAGTTGACAGCCTTACAACTGTAAAAGCCAAGCTTAACAATCACGGGAAGCTCGGAGTGCTCTTGCAGCACGAGGTCATCCCAAAATCCATGTTGAGCCTTGCTAGCGAGTTTGACACCCAGGCATTGGACAAGACTCCAAAGTTTGGTCTGGCCCTTGCTTTGAAACCTTGATGTGATTTATTGCCGAGTGTCTTTTTTTTGCTTGCATTTTTTGTTCGGGGAGCTCTTAAAGAGAGCATGCAATAAATAGTCAGGCATATACATTTCTTTATAGGTTCTCGGTTATTATGGATATGTTGCCTTAGTAATTCATACCATGAACCTTTTGTAATTTCTTGCTTCTGTTTTTTCCTTGCCTGAGGCATTTGAGATATATGCAAATTTACTTCGATTTTAAGCCTTTGATTTATGCTGTGTTCTCACTTTAATTTATTTCCCCTTAGACCTTAGTAGTTTTGGCTTGTACATTGCATCCCTCTCTCCGTTCTACTGGCTCATGTTGTTGAATTTCTCTTTTTTTGTTTCTTATTCTCCCTACTTCCTTTCATTGCTAGTCAAATTCGTAACATCAATTTTTTTGCTATCTAATATTGAGAAAAAATAATGAGTTTTTTTACATTATTAAACATAATGAAAATTCCTGGTGGAATTGTTTTAAAATTAACAAAAAGAAGAAAATCCCCAATCAGATGGGCTAGGATATGCTTTTGTAAGAAGAAAATGCAAAAATATTTGTTTTATGTCCAGAAAAAATAAATCATAATTTAAAAATGACATTTTGGAAAATCAATTAGATACTCAAAGAAAGGAATGTAGAAAGAGTAGCGTTAAGTATCTCAAATCAGTTTCTTCAATTTTTTCTCGAATAATATGATATGGCATTTGTTATATTTTAATTTGAGTGTGCACATATATGCATAAGGATGTCATTTCATTATAAAAAAATCTACGTATTTTTCACATCAGTATTCGGAAACCGTTTAAGGACCGTACCATTTGTCATGTATAAAATCGAGCAGTAAAAATTATTTAAAATTCAAAAGAAGAGGGGGATATTAGAGGGGGAAGGTAGAGCAATGAATAAGGGTGGCATTAATGAATACTCACATGCATGCAGTGAATGCACTTACCAAAAACCATAGAGATACCAATTGTAACCCCCTCAATCCACTTCAATCCCAATTCTTGCAATGCATTTATTCCTTCTAGCTTTGAGGTTTTAATGTGTTTTTATTACTCTAACTACTACAATTCTCTCAGACAAAATCTTCATTCCTTTCACCTCCTCCTCGATCTCCTAAACAAATGAATTAATTAAATAACTCTATGGTAGAAAAATCAGCACTACACTCCCCTGGAATCAGCATGCGTAGGAGCTGGCCACACTTGGGGGCTGTCGAAACTATTTATGAAGAGGAATTAGAACACGAAGAAGATGACGAAGAAGAAGAAGAAGAAGATTACTCTAATTCCACCCCTTCGCTTTCTGATTCGATCACCACCTCCCCTCCCACTTCCCTCCAGTTTGCTGTTAAGGCATGGTATGTTTCTCCTCTCTCTTTTTCTTTGCCACTAAAAATCACCCTCGTATCCGGCACAAATATATTACTAACAACTAAGCATTCGGAAACGGTTTTAGCAACCGTTGTGCGGACTCTGGCATTTTTCAAAATAAAATATTTATTAAAGTTTATAATCTAAATTTGGAAAGGTCCAGAACTATTTTGGACTTTATGCTATAATGATCCGTAATGAAATTGTGTTATTGACTTATTGATATAAATAAGTCCAAATTTGAAAGATGTTCACATTAGTATTCATATCATATGTTATGTGAGAATGATTTAAAATAAAATCGTTTGAAGATTTTGTCTCAGAATTATTAGAAGATCTATAGTATTTCAACAAGAAATTGAATAATTTGAGTGTTGCATATCTTGTTATCATAATTTTGAGTGTGTTAGTGACTCACTTATCCATTTTGTTTGTATGCTATTTTTAGAAATTTCTTTGGGAAAAGTAGGTCATGCCAATTTTTTGTGATGATAATTTACAAACATGACATGTACAAAAAATCTAGAATAGTGAAGAACACAATTTTAAACATTATTTTACTTTTATACTTGCCAAAATTTAAATCGATAAATTTTGATAGTTAATTGATAAATATTTAGTTAATTGATATGGTTGAATGATACTGGTCAAAGACCAGCTTTCTTTGGATAAGATGAAATTATTATGGTAATATTAGACAACCTAGTTCTCCCACACTATATAATTCTGTGAATTTACTCCTTTGTGCAGGTCAATGGAAAAGGAGCAAGAAACTGATGTTGAAATACATGTTCAAGGTTCCTGTTTTTGCTTGCACAAGGTATGTAACTTTGTCTACTATCACTTACACAATCTCAAGAAATGTGTCCAGCTTAGAATAGCTCAAGATATTGTATGTGATCATTCACTTATTTTCGATCAGATCATCTGAGTGAGTCCAATTTATAATAGCTGAAGATTATTGTATGTGATCATTCACTTATTTTGGATCTGAACATCTGATGATTATATGCCTATCATACATGTCTACCTTGCAGTCTACCTTGCAATGTTCGCCCCCAAGTTAACAAAAAGATTTTTTTTTACCAAACTTTGTTTAGCTTCATACCGAAATAGCACAATAAGTGCATATTGTGAGGATTTCGCATATCACATAGATGTATAACAGGTAGTGTGCCAAACTCTCTGATGCACTTACAATGCAGCTCTAACAGGTAATTTACCAAAGTTCTTTTCTTGGCCAAGTTTCGACAATGTTTTGAACTGTGGCATTTTTAGTGTGTAAAACGAACTATCATGACACAAAGTGCCAATGTTTTAAATTTAACTGGTCTAAGTAGAATATCTGGAACTTTTACCCTGTTTCTACTGTCAACATATACAAACACATTTTTAATTCACAATTTTTATATAAAAGCAAATGATTATTTGTTTATTTTGGAAACTTTAGGCCCAAAACGCTTTACTTTTATAAAAGTTGATATCTTTAGTTGGACATATTGGGTGAGCTCTTGAAAGAATTAAATGGCAGGAGCCTGCGGCTTATGAATAATATCAAGGTGTTCCTGATTAGGCAAGGCTGATTCATATAAACAGACTAAAATGTATAGACTACAATTGCTGATACACATATGTTGTACAACATCTTAAGTATAAGTTGGCAAGTTAAAGAATGTTTTAAGCTAAATCTTGTAATTTCTGAAGGATGATCCTACAGGCTACAGCTATCATGAAAAGCTGCCATATCTAGCTGTGTAGGACATATAAACTGTCAGCTAAAGGTGAAAGGAATGCAAATATAAAGTTAGTGGTATTAAAAGTAAAATTAATATTGACTACTGTAACTTTTCTCTGTATAAACATTGATTTATATGATGTATGACTAATCTGCTTCTTCATAGGAACCTCTAACCTCCAAGAGTAATTACCTGAAACGGCTGCTGAAAGAATCATCCCGAATAACCATTTCCCCTCCGTTAAAAATAACAGCCAAAACATTTGAAGTCGTAGCAGATTACTGTTACAGTGGAGCCATTGTCATTACTCCCGTCAATGTTGCTGCTCTCCGAATTGCAGCGGAGTTGCTGGAAATGTCGAATGTAGAAAATGGAGCCACCAAAGGCGATAATCTGCTGCAGAAGACAGAAGACTATTTCCAAAGAGCCATCGCTGTTAACAAAGAATATGCGTCCATAGTTTTACGGTCCTGTCTTTCACAGATGCCTGAGGCGGAAACGGCAGTTAATCTTGTGAGCAAATATATTGAAGCATTGGCTTTAGTAGATGAGGGAGATAACATCGGAAATTATCTTCGAGATCTTAAAACAGTGAACTGTGAAGATTTTCGATTGATTGCAGAATCCTTGTACAAGAAGTTTACCAGGACCAAGGGTCAGGACTTATTATACCGAATCGTTGATCTTTATTTCAAGGTATACATTTATCTTATACAGAATCTTTTGGATCAATTTGCTGTTGTCTTTTTTTTTTGGTGCAATTTAAAATATTTCAATTTTTTAGAGGAGAGGAAAATTGAAAATATGATAAAACCTTTTTGTTGGGGTTTGGGGATTTGAATCCTTTATATAAACATACAAACAATTTTTCCTGTAGGAGTATACTGGGAACATAACAGATGAACAGAAGATGGGGATATGTAATTACATAGACTGCAACATTCTATCCCCTCAGCTCCTCATGCATGCAGTTCAAAATCCAAGACTACCATTAAGGTTTGTGGTTCAGGCAATGTTCATTGGGCAGCTGAACACCCGTCGCACAGTCATTTCTGCTGCAAACAATTACGACATCAAGAAAACTCAATATGAGAGTCCAGATGCAGATACCCTGGGTGCATTACTCCAGCGTGATGCCGCACTACGCCAAGTGGCTCAGTTAAAATCAGCAATGGATGCCACAAGCTCACGCATTCAAAGCCTGGAGAAGGAACTAAGTGTAATGAGGCAAGTTGTTCAAGATAACGCAGTGGTAAAAAGTAATCAGATTGATTCTGGTAGATCCGCAAGCTTTAGGCTGGGGAGGAAGGTGGAGAGAGGACAAAGAGGATCAGTTTCTGCCTCAAGTTATCGGAGTTTTAGAAGTAAAGAGAGGAAAATTTCAGATGAGGAACAAAGTTGGGTTGATGATCACAACAGCACCGGTAGTAGTGACATCACCAAGGCTGAACAGAAAAATCTTGGAAGAAGGTTGATGAATGGATTGAAGAGCGCGTTCAAAGTAGGGACCTCTAATAAGAAGAATAGTTCCCAGATGAGTGGTGAAAGCAAAGTGGATGGAGGAGGCATAGGAAGAAAAGGTGAATATAAAAGCTTCGAGATACCAATGTGATTAAATAATTTGCCTATTCATCAGTAAATTGCCGAGCTTCCTCTTCTTTTCCCCTTCTTATTAAATTATTACAATATTGTTTGGTACGTAGTTGTGTTGTGCAAGTAATTGCTTGAGACAGATTCAGTCTAGGTAGTAGAGTTTGAAGCTTTATGCACCCAAACTTTTACATTTTGTTCATCTCTTTCCTCCTTGTACAAAGGAGTCAGAATTTACATTTAGCCCAGCCTACGTTGTTGATTAATAGCCATTTTCAAATTTTTTCCCTTCATTTGTTCCCAGAATAACGATTGCAGAAGTAAACAAGTAGTTGATTTTTCCCCTTGTCCACATGGTACATGAACTTATCTTCCGCTTACTCTACAGTCAGGATTCAAACCCGGGTATGAAAGCTGTCTGGAACTGATGAAGGATTCAGTTCGGACACTGCTAATAGCTAGAAATATCCTTATCTTGATCTACTATATCTACACTACAAGTAGTAGTTGTGTACTATCTCCACCTTTGTTGTGCAAATTCTATAGCACTAATAGTGTCAACTTTGGCCAATACATGCCAAGTTAAATTACTAATCTGATTTTTGAGGAGTGGGATTTACAAAGGGAAGTTAAGTAGAAAAGCTAGAAAAATTGTATGGCTTTAAGTGCTTAGTGGAGAAAATTGATAGGCAGATGTTGCTTCACCAAAAAATCTGTGTCAAATCACTTATCAGTTATTAAGATGGAAATTTTTATCTTTTGCCCAGCATTTCAATCAGTCTAAGTTATTTGTCTGTCTCTGATAAGAAATAAGAAATCTCAGGAGAATTTGTTTATCTTTCTGATTTGGCTCGAGTCAATTTACCATACTTTAATTTTACAAATATTCTTCTGTCATTGAACTTTTTAGCTGTGGTTTGTGGACAAGTGAAAAAAGCAAATTAAGGAATTTCTTTTACTTCCATTGACGAGAAACACGTTATCGAATAGAATTTAGAGAAAATATGCTGTAATCACAAGTACAGATTGATATGAGCCATGACTAAGAGAATAATACATACATTCACATGTTGATGTTGAAATGTGTGGTTCTGTGCGCACAGTAAACGGTGGTTCAAATTGCTGTCACTACAAGCGTCGCTAATGCATACTTCAATGGAATACAACTGATGTGTAAAACACGAGGAGTTCTGAATTCTATACCGGAAAGTCCTGGCTGGAATGCTTATTGTATATCGCACTTTCAGCAGAGATAAACTTTTTATCAGTTCAGGCTTTCAGCAGCGTTAAACTTTTGTTAGTAGTGCTTTCAAGAAAAAGCACTTTAGCTTGTGCTCAGGCCTGTTAGTAGTGCTTAGTATCTGAAATTTGACACGTAGATTGACCTTCACCCTCGATGGTGATAGTGCTAGGCATGATTTAAACAGCGACCTTCATCTGGTAACATTTGAGGATTGATGGGACGAGTTGTCAATCCCTTCCCTCTAATCATGTCTGAGGATGTTAAAATATCACCGAGGCAAGCAAAGCTTTTCACAAATGCTGGAGTGCTTATTTCTGTTTCAATGTGGATATGCTGCACAAACAGCAGTCAATACAAGTACGTGATCGTGTAACATTGACGATTGAACAACAGATCCATTACTATGGAATGTAAAACAAGAATGTTGCAGAGTCAAGACTGTTCAACATGCTTATCTCAACTTCATGTAAAATCTCTATTTTTTACACACTCAAAAACCAAAATCACCCGAGGCTTTCCAATCACAATCATCAATCTTATTGAGGATCATTACTAAGTTCTTCGCCTTGAACAATCTTACCAAAACACGACACACCTTATATATAACAAAAGAACACTGCGTAGTAGAAGAAGTAGTTTGCAAGAATCACTTGCTTAGTACAAGAAGAAGTTTGCATTATATCGATTACAAATTACAGGATAAAATACATAGCAGCAACACAAATGATAGAAAAGATAGTACAGCATGATGATCAAGCTAGTAAAGTACTGATGGTGGAATCAGTAGGGTGACTATACATGATATTGTCGTAGCAGAAAGCAAGAGCCATGGTGAAAGACCTGAAAGACGAGGCCACGACATCAAACACCGAGTTCAAACGCTGTTCCATGAGCCCCCAGATGGTATATATACCGTTCACAACCATTGTCAACACCATTGCCATGATCACCCTTCAGTTTTTTTTATCTTGAACCTTTTTTGCTAAGACTTTGTAAGTTCTATATATCTTACTTTCCGTTTTTTCTATGGTATCTTACGAGAGGACTATTAATGCCAGTTTTGGAAGTTTGTCATTCAAGTTCTTCCTCCTTTTATCATCAGCAATCTACCTATTTATTTATAGATAAATATGGATTATTTATTTGGTTTTTTTTTATTTTTTATAAAATTAAATAATGGCAAAGATCTTCAGATTTCTCGGCGTCCAGTGTCCACATACACAAATTAAGTGAAATAAGCAGGTCGTTATTTTTTCTTTGCATCAACCTTCTTCCATTTTACCAAAAGATCACTCATATCCAATTTCCCCAGGCACTAATAATCCCTCACAATCATTGTTCTTCTGTAACTCTTTCACACACGCACACTCGAATAGATTATTTTCGAATAGGTACTCGTTTCTTCCTCTGTCTCCCCTCAAGGACAACCCGCATTTTCTATCAAATGGAATTTCATAAGAAGTGCTCTTGACGATAAAGTTTCTCTACATAATTTTCAGAGAAAATGCCTTACCTTTGGAGCAGCTTTTAGACTCCAGATTAGGGCTGCTCATGGGTTAGCAAACCCGTTCAAACCAAGGCTTAATTGGGCAGACCAAACTTAACTATCCAAATCCATGGATTAATTGGGTTAGATTTTCGTTGGGCCAGATTTTTGTTGGGCCGATTATATTGGGTTGAATCGGATTTTAACTTTTTAAAACCCAACCCAATATCTAATTCTTAATTCTCAACTCATTTCCATTATATATTATTGACTCCCAACCTATTTTGATTTCAGTCACAACCAATTACATTTGCTTTTACTCATAACTAACTATGCAGGCACTAGACAAATGAACTAATAACAACAATATATTTTAAATTTAATCATAATTTTGGACTAAACTTTTTAAATTGAATTGAACGCGGATAATATGAAGCGTACAATGAGCTGCACTATAACAAGGTGCTTTCACAAACCATTATATTAAACCAATTTGATTGGTAATAGTATTATACTTATCATATATTTATGCAGACTAAAAGTAAATTTTGATAGGTGGTGAAATTAAGAATTTATGTTTCTTGAATCAAGACCGTATTTTAACTTTCCACTTATTTTTTCGAGAGTTGTGTTTATTTTTAACTTTATATTTGCGGTATAAAATATCTTTATACTTATTTTAATATAACAGTAATAATTTGAACGATCATTTATTTCTTGTATGTAGCATTTTTTTATTGTCTACTATTATTTTTATTCAACTCATTCAACATACCCTACCTGACCCAACCCATGAGTCATATAATAGGGTTGAGTTATAATTTTTTTTTTGATATTAATGGGTTGAAAATTTTCAAACCCGAACTAAATGGGTTGGGTCAGTAAATTGTCGAAACCGAACCAACCCAACCCATGCGCCCTACTCCAGGTTACTAGCCAGGCTTGATGATAATAAACAAAATACAACCTTTCCCAAGCTGTTTTCCACTTCAGTACTAGTAGCAAATCTTCCCTCTTCATCTATAAGCCATAAATCTTTATGGACATTCACAAGAGACACATTTCCTATGCACCGCATTGTTCCTTGTACACCTTAAAGTGCAATTTAAATTTCAGTGGATAGATCTATTTGGCTAATTTTACTTGGAATTAATTAATTTAATAAAATATGAACTAAAAAAATTAAATTTTTATTATTCGATATTAAAATAGAAGTTTAAAACACAATTACATACAACAAATAAAACATGAGTTAAAAGTGACTCAAAACTACTTTAATTTTATGAACTAGAACTAGTTGTGAGCTGAAAAAATTAAGTGTACACATCACATGCGAGACAACTTAAATATGCATAACATATAATCTACAAGAAAAGGAATATCTTCGGTGCACCAGTGAAAATACTATCAAAATAGCCAAACAACTTCTCTCCTAGGCAAAAAGGGGAAAATGGAATAACTTTGGTACACCAATGAAAATACTATCAAAATTGTTCTATGTGTCAATTCCCAGCTAACAGGATAAGCAACAGGGAATGCTCAAATCAGTAAAAGCGACAATGGTGTTGATCGCAGAAATAGAAATAATCGCAAGTTTTAAATCTTCAAAACATGGATCATGTGAGCCACAACCAAAATAAGAATGCAGAATAATCCTCTACATGTTGCCATGTAAATTCATTTAGCTCGAGACTTCGCTTGCATAGTTTTGGCGATAGCAGGCAGCCATCTCTCACCCCTAATCTTTTTCAGTTGGGCAACTCTTTCTTCCTCTTTCTTGACAGCTGCTTTTCTAGCTGCATCTCTGGCTTCCATTTTAGCTAATGATTTCTGGCAAGCATTTTGTGCTGCAATTAATATATTCATTCCATCAACTGCGACAGATTCGACTTGGTGCTTGAACTGTGAGGCATCATTTTAGACAATATATATCAGATAAAAGGTCATATTCTGTTAAAGACAAATATTGATTGATAAGAAACAACCAACCTTCTTTGATTTTTCATCCAATTCTTTCCCGGGGACAATTCTTGGTCTTCTCCTTGGTCCTTTAGGTTGATCTGGATAAGTGTGTAAAACATCATCACTTAAAGTGCAACTCGGAAAACATTCAAATGTGCACCAAAGAAGGTGACACCAACAAACACATTATGCAAAAAATTTCTGAATCAAATCTAAACTAATTAGCATATACCATTTGGGGAGCTAGATCGGTGTTTAGGTATAGTAGCTTAAAATGTGAGCTAACAGCTCCAAACATACAAACGAAACAAAAGAAGATACTAATAATCTCTACGCTACTGATAAATAAACTTACCGCTTTATCCTTTTCTAAATGCTACTATGATCGAATTTACTTCAAATAATTGATATCTTATACATACTAAAGCATTTAGAACCCGGATTGTAGTTACTTCAGATAACTTTTATATTATACATACTACAGCAGTTAAAAAATCATAAGACGAACATATCACATTATAAAAAATATATATACTAGATGATTTAAAATTATATAATATAATTGTGGGGGGTGTCGAGCTAAGAACAATAGATACTCACTGGAATGATCAAACACAATGCCAACAGGTGCATCCTTGAACAATCTAACTCCACCTCCCTCAATCTCGGCATCATCATCAGCATCATAAATAGGATCACTCACCATCTCAATGCTCTTTCCTATTATGTTATCAAGTAATTCTCGCGCCTGCCACAACATCGTTACACGAAATATCTTAAAATTACAAAAACAACAAAGAAACAAATTAACAGTTAATCTAAAATGATCACAGTACACCTGTTGCAACACTAATTTGTAAAAACAAGTTCAATTACAATAAAAAAAGTTAAAACTCAATTAAAAATCAATTTAATTAATAGTAATACTATTAAAGGGGAAATAATAACCTTGAGTTGGTAGAGTTTGATATCTTTGTGATTAGAAGTGACGCTATTTCTTTTTGTTGCTGAGGCATGGCCGTTAGAGTGAGTAAGACCGTTATCAGTTCCGGCTACAGAAGCTATTGCGGCTTTCCATTCTGCGTTACCGTCTTCTTCACCGCTGCTGCTACTCTCTCCCATTCCGGCGGCAAGGCAAACAGAAAATGATATTTTTTCTGCTGCTGTTAGCTTCGACCCGAGAGGAAGAGTTGGGCCAATTTGTTTTGTCTTGCCTCTAGGCCCATACCAATTTTTAAGTTTATTAATAGTATTTTTAAATTTCTTATTAAATTTAAATTATTAATAAGGTATGAAAATTATATGTATTATATCTAAATATTATATAAAAAAATTTAAAAAAATAATCACTCTGGATTATTTATTATGTAGTGAAGGTCTATTGATGCGGTGATTAAATCATGTATCTTAAATTAGGAGCTCGGACAATCATTGATACTTTAATATGTGTATGTGCTCTTTAAGTCGGGTTGAAAAATATTAAATTCATATTTTATGGGTGTTTTGGATAGAGATGCATAAAAGGACCAACGGGCTAGGTTTTGATCTGACCTTAAAAAGCCCGTACTTTGACTGAGTTGGGTTTTTCGGGCTTTAACTTTGACCGAACCGGGCCGGGTCGGGCTTTCCGAAAATGTCAGAACACGTTTGGGCCCTCGAGGCGAGTCTTACGTGGCTTTTTTTCGGGCCGGATCGAATCGGGTCGGGCTTTTTTCTGATTTAAATTTGATCGAGTTTTATTAGAGATTCTGAAGACTACATATATGTTAGCAACTTGATCATCGTAAAAATGTATCAGTTTGCATAAAATATTTTATGAAAACGTTACTGCGTTGAAAATATTTAAGTTTGGCAAAAAATAAACATGTTCATTGAATAATATGTTTTATCAATGTTATCCAAATATATATTATGTACTTACTATATCTTCTTTCATTAAACTTACAATAAAGTATATAAATAATATTATCAATCACGAATATTTAAATATGTATGTGTTTAAAATATTATTTATATTTATTGTAAATGTAAATTCATAAATATATAAGAAAATATATTAGAATAATCATATTTTAACCAGGTTTTTTCGTGATTTTAATCGGGTCGGATCAAAGACCGGGTCGAACTGAAACCCGGGCTTTTAACCGGGTCGGGCCGGGTTTTGCCTAAAAATATAGGGCCCGTCGAGACCCTAAGCCCGGGCTGGTCTTTGCCCGGGCCGCGCTTGACCGGGTTTTGACCGGATCGGGCCGGACCAGATTTTCGGGTCAGGCTTTTTGTGCATATCTAGTTTTGGAAGATTCGGTTAGATGTATTCCAAATTAGCAAGTTGTATTTGTCGGTGGTGATTTTAATGCTTACATTGATACACAAGTGGATTACTATCGGTGCATTCACTCACGATGGTTTTAGGTTTGGTATTAGAAATGAAAATCGTTTATTCCTTTTGAAATTGGGTAATGCCGGATAAGTCAAAACTTGTACCAGAATAATTATAAAATAATGTGGCATGACACGTGTCAAAATGTAATTTGTGAACTTATATGAATGCACGCGGGGTCCGAAAAATTACCATTTATAAAGTGTTTCAGAAAAAAATTTGTAACAACTTTTTGGGATTATATCATTTTTCTTTGTAATTTGCAAGAGCGCCCGAGATATTGATTGTTGATTCTTATTTTCGAAAACGTGGTGATAATTTGGTTACTCTAAATAGTCTCAATTATCTTTTTATTCGTGATAAGAATTATTAGATTTTGTAAAAACTGTCGGGGTTTCCAATAAAAATGTGAAACCATTGACTCTTAGTAATGAATTTATTTGTAAGTAGTTAGTTGGTGGCCGTCTGACCGAGATAAAAGTTGTTACACAAAAAATTGTTTGACGAAATTTAAAAGGAATGAAAATCGAAGAATTTAAGAAGTTGTTTTAAGGACAAAGGAGATACGAAATAAATGTGGATTAAATGGACAATCATGATTGAATCATATTTTTGACAGGGAAAGTTGACAACTGAATCTGCCTTTTCTCAAAATTAGGGAAGGCCAGACCGGTAAATGAGTCTTTTTTCGCGAACAGTTTCTTCATCTTTTCGGATCGGAACATATAAAATGTGCCAAGCACGCGTGCCGACTTTCTGTCCTAGTGATAGGTGTTTTTCCTGTCTAAGTTAGAGGATAATAAGTAAGCAAGTTTGCAAATACTAATGGAGATAGATTACCGGGATGAAGGTTGAAAGAGCAGTCTTTAGTCCCACCAATAGTTCGGTCGGGAGATAGCGGCCTAAGGTGTGACTCGGGAGTAACCTAAAATGCACTATTAGGCTAGCACTCTTCGTGAAATTTTAAAATGACAGTATAAATAAAAGGGGCAATTAAAAGTGAAATATTTCTTGAGTTACTGTTATGTTCAGAGGGGGTTGTCATGAACAGATATAAAGAAATGTTCAACGTTGCAAAAATAATTGCTACAAAGATAGTTGTAGAAAGTAAAGATTATATATATAAGGATATGTATCGACGTTTCAACACGAAGGAAATTTTTAAATTTCTTAAGTGTAGTTCAATATATAAAGGAAAAGGGGACCATGCTTTATTGCATGACGTGGATATTACATCGAGGTGGGATATATATTACGATGAGTTATTTAATGCAGGTTAGATACTTTAAATCTCCCTAGTTACACGTCATTATATAAATTTTTGTAAAGACAGCGTATTATAATAGATAAGACATCACGAAATTAGCAGTGTTGAAGGTGATAATTATTTTCATTTATTTTGGATCAGACATGTTAGTTAGTTTGGGAACATGAAACATTTAAAATCAAAGAGGCAGTACGTCCACGGGAATATAATGATGAGTTCAGATTTGTCTCATGTATTTTTCTTATTTATTTTCTTGTATTAGTATTTTCCGGTTGTTAATGTTAAAATTAATTGTATACTATTTTTGCCATACACTGTTCCGGAAAACGGGGGTCTATACAGAAATAGTTTTTTTACTCTTTGAAGTAAATATATGACCTGTATATATCCTACGGTCCATACCCTACGGTCCCATACATTTCTTTAACAAGAATCTATCGGGTATTTTTAATTTGATTTATATTTTTATTGGATTTTAGATTTAGATTGAATTTTGAATTCCGAATCGGGTAACGATTCAATACAATTGAAATCGAAAACCAAAATTATGCTCGCAAGGGTTGGCTCAGCTGGTTAAAGAGAGGAAAACTATCCTCTTGGTCACAGGTTCGAATCCCACGGGAGGAGAATTTATGATTATGCCTCCTGAGTCAGAGCCTGTCGCTTAAATGCAGTTTACCTTGGTTCACGTGGTTTGCAGGCTATTGCGTGAGCCCGTAGGGTTTACCCAGTGCGCACCCGAATGGTAGCGGCTGCGGGTTACCTACGCAAAAAAAAAACCAAAATTACGAGTACGGTACCATTAACCCCATTGTTAATCACGCATTTTTTTCTTGTGATTTATTTATTTGTAAAAAAATGGTTTTAAAGAAAGTTAATTTAGAAAGTTATTTTATTGTTACTTTTATAAAATTTGTGGTTTTCTGTTTTGAAATGATATTAAATTTTCATGCTTCAATGCCATTTTTCAAAAATATATTTATTTTTTATTTCCAAACAAATACATAAAACCTTTGTTCCAAAATCGAAAAATCATGAAAAAATTGAATATATCTGGAAACCGAGTCCAGCCGGAAAATACAGAAGCTGGCAGCGGTAAAACTGTAAAAGTTAAGTCGGCGAATCGAAGTTAGGGCTAGCAAATTACACAGATAAATCACATATAATAATTTCATCATGTCATAACTCTGTAATTCTGAAGCTGAATTGAAGCCCCAGGCTTACTGATTGCTTTATAACATCATCAATTAGATTGGAGACTCTGCTGCTGATTACATCTAATTTTACAATGGGGAAGAAGCAGCACAGCAAAGATCGTATGTACTTGACCAAAACGGAGTGGGCCACTGAATGGGGCGGTGCCAAATCCAAAGAGCTCCGCACTCCTTTCAAGCGCCTCCCCTTCTATTGCTGCGCGTATGCATCTCTCTCTCTCTCTCTCTCACTCTCCCTCTCCCTCTCTCTCACCCTCTCCCTCTCCCTCTCCCTCTCGCTCTCTCTCTCTCTCTCTCCCCTCTCTCCCTCCCTCCCTCTCCCTCTCTCTCTTATTCTCTCTCTCTCCCTCTCTCCCTCTCTCCCTCTCTCTCTCTCTCTCTCCCCAATTGAGCTCATATAGTTTCATGTGTTATTGACGCAGTCTTACTTTTACACCGTTTGAGGATCCAGTATGCACGCCCGATGGCAGTGTTTTCGACATCATGTAAGTTAATTTCTCTCATTGTAATTTTACTAGTGACTCATATTAATTAGCTTTACTTGGATACTTTATAGCATTTTCGAGTCTTGTTTTCAAAAAATGACATCATATTGTTGTGTTTTTATAGGCACATACGCCCCTATATCAGAAAGTATGGGAAGCATCCAGTTACTGGTGCTCCGCTTAAAATCGAGGACCTTATTACACTCAATTTTCACAAGAATTCTGAAGGTAAGATTTTTACAAGTCATCATTCTTATTGCTATGTTGTGTTTCTACTTATTAGTGTAATTAAATAGACAAGCCAAGCCATGCACACTTAAAAAAAGGGCCGCAATTTTTTTTGTTGTGTTCCTTCACATTTTGCTAATTATTGAATTTTGAATGTCGAATACAATAGAAATACTCTCATGCTCGGATTTACCACTTTTTGGTTAGCAAGGGTTGAGAAAATGGTTGTAAAAAACAGAGAAGTAGAGTTTTACCAATTTATGAAAGAACCAAGTTACTACAGTAATTCGAACCGTGGACCAAACGAAGTTCGGTTGGTTGGTTTTATGGTTAATCCAATATTTTGCAGAAACTTGCACAGGCTTAGAAACAAAATTGCACTTGCACAAAAACGCACCAAGTCAGGCAGCTAATTTTCCAATTATGTCATGTATATAACAAGAAAACACCGAAATTAATATGCAAGCAAAATCTATATTCAATTATCATAGTGCAATCCTAGAATTTAAAATATATTTCACGAGAAGTGATTATTTGTAGTTCCCAATCATGAAGAATGAATGATTTTTAAAAAACCCGAACGAACTGGCTTCAAGTTCGTCATTCTAAAAAAACAAATCTAATCGCTTAGCTTAAAAAACCGAACCAAATTTCGGTCGATTTTGATCATACCTAGCTGGTATGAATATCAGTAATATCTGTATGAAGGAAGAAATTTTAAAGGACATTTTTCTAAGGCTCATAGGCGCTGTGGTCAATGAGGTGCTTAGCTCTTGGTGTTCTTTTGTTGTTTCTATGCATGCGTAATGTGTCACCATTGGTCATAAATTTCAATTGCAGTCATTGTTCTGAAACTCATTTTGGACCGAGTTTACCTAGGCAGCGGATGTCACTGTCACTGGCAGCGAATTGAGGGTGTGATTAAGAGTATTATTGGAAGTAAAGATGTGTAAGATAATGTTCCACTCTTTGTTGAGCGAAGGAAGATTTTGCATCTTTATTTGTATGTTGAATGCTAGTGATGACCCTCCCAGTCTCATGTCCCTAGATTTTCACAGCTGTGAATTTGTTGACTAATGTTTCACGTGATAGTAGTCTCTGCTATTTTTTTGGCTCTCTCTTAATTTAAATTGGTATTTAATAGCAGATATTCGTGAGCAGTTCTAAGTGCAATTTAGGATATACTCAAATTAAAAGTATTCAATGAAAATAGAAACAGTAGAATAGTAAAAAATTATTCGATTTTTTTTACCTTACTCTTCTCTCCCTCTATATGTATATATAAATAATCTGTTGTTTTTGTACCTTATGTTCTATTCATTTCAATTAAATTGGCGACTCTCCATTTCTCTGTTTCCCGAATCCCTAGTTTATTCTCATGACTGTTCATGTTTATGTATCTGACAACTGTTCATGTTAATTTTTCTGGCTTTCATTGTACGTTTTTGATTGAGGCTATTTAATGTAAATTTCTACTTTAAAACGATCAGTTATAACAGTACCCCCCTCCTTCTTTATAGGAGAGTTTCATTGCCCAGTGCTGGACAAGGTATTCACAGAATTTACACACATAGTTGTGATAAAGACAACGGGAAACGTGTTTTGCTATGAGGTTTGTGTTCTCATATCTAAGAGGACTCTGTTTCTTTTTGGCGGTCTGAAATAATTTTTTGTTAAGTTTGCTGTTCTAATCTAAATGTTTCTACTGCACAGGCCATCAAAGAATTGAACCTTAAAACTAAGAACTGGAAGGAGCTTCTCACTGATGAACCTTTTAAGAGGGAGGATATCATAACAATTCAGGTACTTGGCCGAACGATTAGAATCCTTTGTTCTGAATTGAATGGGGGAAGTAATTATATTTCTTGAGATCATTTTTTTTATGCTTTAATTAAGTGCATTTATTTGAAATGTATGTTCCACTGGTAATTTGAAAATTATGAAGAAATATATGTTTTTATTTAGGCAATTCATAAGAAAATGGAAGCAACTTAAGAATTAGGATTATGCAGATAAGCAAGTGCAGTAACTTAATAACTTAAATTGATATACATTTGAGTTTTCTTTTTTCTCTACAAGATTAAGAAATAGGGCATCCATTACAGTAGGGACGTCGAATTCAATTCTTGGAGTATCACTGAGTTTACTCGTATATTCAACATTTCCACGCAGAATCCGAATGCAATTGACAGCAAGGTTCTCTTGGATTTTGATCACATAAAGAAAAGTTTAAAGGTCGATGATGAAGGTGAATAACAAATCTATCCTTTCTTAAACATTTATTTAGAATTCTTTCCCTGAATATTGATAGTTACTATTTTCTCTGCAGAAATAAAGAAGATGGAGTCGGATCCAACATATAACATTAATGTGACTGGGGATATCAAGCAGATGCTTAAGGAGCTTGGAACTGACAATGGAAAGAAACTTTCATTACATGGTGGTGGTGGAGAAAAGGCTCAAAATGAAAGGGCTGCTGCTCTTGAATCCATTTTAGCTGCTAGATCGCGTATAAAAGATGACCCAGGATCAAAAAAAAGCGGTGAGTCTAAGGTCCAAACAGGTTATAGTATTGTAGATGCTGCATCTGCTTCTGTACATGGAAGGAGTGCAGCTGCTGCAAGAGCTGCTCCAAGTGATAAAACTGCTGCTCGAATTGCTATGCACAAGGCTGGTGACAGAACTCCTGTCAATGCAAAGCTGGTAAGGCTCTTTCCCCGCCCCATCATCTGCTAGCATATTTTTCTGACAGCTTGACCCAAAGTATAAATGTTTTAAACTTTTGATATTAGCACAACCACGACTTTTCAAAGCTTGCTACATATTTGCATAAAGAAATTGTATATTTTAGGCGTACCTCTATGATCTTTGTTCTTGATCATGCTAATTATTCTTTTGATAGTGGTTTTATAGATCTTTGTTATCGTGTTTCTCATTATTATTTTTCCTTGGTGGATTAATCCCCAGAGATGACCTTGTTTTATCAGGTCGCACATGTTATATTATTTATGCTAATATCAGTAATTCATTTACGCTTTCTGTACTCCTTTAGGTGAAGAGCAGTTATACAACTGGTGCTGCTTCAAGATCCTTCACATCAACTTCTTATGATCCTGTCACAGTAAATGAATATGAATATGTTAATGTTGAAAAGAACCCTAAGAAGAAAGGTTATGTTCAATTGCATACAACACATGGTGATTTGAACATTGAGCTTCACTGTGATATAACACCTAGGGCATGTGAGAACTTCATAACTTTATGTGAAAGAGGCTATTATGATGGCGTGTCTTTTCACAGAAGTATAAGGTATCATGGAGATTCTTATAAATTTGTACATCTTTAGCATAGAATAATGTAATTTTATTTATGCTGAGACTTGTAATGCTATTTTCAATTTTACAATGTCCAGGAACTTCATGATCCAAGGTGGCGATCCTACTGGCACTGGGAAAGGAGGAGAATCTATATGGGGAAAGCCATTCAAAGACGAAGTGAACTCGAAGCTTCTTCACTCTGGAAGAGGAGTTGTTAGCATGGCGAACAGTGGTCCACACACAAATGGTTCACAATTTTTCATCTTGTATAAGTCTGCCACTCATCTGAACTATAAACATACCGTTTTCGGGGGAGTTGTAGGAGGCTTAACAACTCTATCGACAATGGAGAAGGTTCCTGTTGATGATGACGATCGTCCTTTGGTTAGTTATTTCCTTCATGTTCTCCCTAGAAATTATGTTTATTGCCCTTGTGCTAGGAAATCAATTATAGACACTTCAAATGTTCTGTTTCCTATAAAATCTCATTTAACTAAATTGATTGGTGGACTTTATGTCCTGAAATGGAAACAATATATGGTTTCTGTAGAAGTTTGGTTAGTTCATACTCCCTCCGTCCCACTGGATTGTTTACGTTACTTTTCGGCACGCTTTTCAATGCTCGTTTAAAGTATAGTTTCATAATATTTTTTTAATTTTTTTTTGAATAAAAGTTTTATGTTTAAACTTTTATTCAAAAAAAAAAATTGAAAAAACATTATGAAACTATACTTTATAAAAGCCTCGAAATGCGTGCCGAATAGTAACGTACATATCCCAGTGGGTCGGAGGGAGTATAAAAAAATGTAGAAGCTTTCTGTATTTTTTTTATGTAAAAAACGTGAAATAGTAACATGAACATGTCATTTCTGTATGAAGAAGTATTTAGACTGGATTTAAGCTCACGTATCGCTTACGAAAGGCCATTTCAAGTTAATGCCAACTGGTACTGCATGTGTGTATCTTGTATATTTTCCTGCGTAGTTATTTGTATATAGTATTGCGGTTTTATGCAAACTTCCGTTTCTTTGATGTGTTCACTTTTCTGCTGCTTGTGTAGGAAGAGATCAAGATCAATAGTCTCTTATGTTAAAGTATATATGCTAAGTGCAATTATCAACTTGCTCCTTTTCTGCTGCTTGTGCAGGAAGAGATCAAGATCAATAGCGTCACGGTGTTTGTTAATCCGTATGCCGAACTTGATGAAGAAGAGGAACAGAAGGCTATTGAGGAAAAAGAAAAAAAAGAGGCCGAGGATGAAGATAAAGTTGGTTTTTTAGTAACATGTGGTATTTGTTCACTTTGTGGTTGGCGAACTCTGTTCTTTGTTCTTACACATTTTCTTTTTTACATTTCAGGATAAGCTTGGGTCATGGTTTAGCAATCCAGGTACTGGAACAATTGAAACTGGAGTTGGTGGAGGCGGTGTTGGGAAATACTTGAAGACACGTGAACCTCAGGCCAAATCTAACACCGCTCTTGACACTGATCTGGATACAGTATCTGTAACTAAGAAAAGGAAATTGGGTGTTAAAGCTCAAGAATTAAAAGACTTCTCTGCATGGTAGGTTACATTGGTAGCACGCTAGGTCATGTCTGGCAGGATGTTATGTTAGCACCCCAAGGCAGTCCACTAGCATGTACATCTGGGGAATTTCTGTAGCTAGAAATATGAGTTTTGTTTTGGTCTGTTCCCTGTGATATTTGCTTTGAAGGAGTATATTGAATATTGAAATTTGCAGCAAATGGCAAAATGTCTAGAAAAGCATGTACTGGAATGAATTTGTTTTTCCAACGAAAACCTGATGATCCATGCATGGTCTTTCTTGTTGTATACTATGTAGGAGGAATTGAATAATATTGGTTTGAGCAGCAATTGCTTGCGGAACATTAATATGTTAACTCATTGGCGCAATTGATATTTATAATCAACTGATGAGTAAAGTACTGCTGTAGTATGACAAGATGCTCCATAACAAGTCGGTACAAATTTTCCATCTGCAAGGTGTTGAATGATGATAGAATCAGGTAAGCTTTGTTTGGTATTAGGTTTTGGTGGTGGTTTGTTTGGCCAAAATATAACAATTCTCAAAATTTAGGTGTAAAAATCACATGGATCCTGTATCATCATTAAGATATTCCTTGAAAATTAAAATAAAACTGAGAGATTCTCCTCAAAATCGTCTCTCTCCAATGTGTACAATAATTCCTCTACGAATATGAATCTTGTATCGTATTGTAGGTAAGATTTTTTTTTTCTTTGTTCTATTCATCTTAGTTATAGTCAAATTATTACATAAATGAAGTAACAAATTATTAATTCTTCAAACCTTTGAAAATAACCAAATGAGAATCTGTTGAAATTCAATTAGAATTGGATCAAGCTCCTATTTGGCAATTAGCGATTAATTGTTCACGATTTAAACTGACTATTTTGACTAGAAAATTAAGTAAATAGTTTTAACTAGTGAATTGAGCTAATTTCTTTTGAAACAAACGATGTGATAAATACCTGTTCAAAATAGCAGTTCGTATTTTGACAAGACACAGTTTCAATAATTCGATTAAAAAAATTCCAACAAATCACTTTTTGAAAATTAGTAAATTGAGTTTAAACTATTATCTTAATAAGCTAATTATCAAATATCAATATTAGAAATTTTATCTAATCAATTCTCTACTTTTGATTCAATAAACTAATTTTATTCAAACTAGTAACTTCCGAACACGGCTTAAATCTCAAAAAAAAAAGATCTCAAAGGGGTAACGTACAAAAAAATTCGGGTGTGAAGCCCAACAGATGACAACACCAATACCTCAAAAAGCCCAAACAAAACAGAGTCATATACATCCATGACAGTAACTATTTGACTTTACTTTGTCGGCCCGACTATCTGACACAACTGAAAGTGCAACTCACGAACCAATGTACATCATCCTCGCTGCGCCGTCAACCACACCACTCTCCACGCGCCTTTCGCGTGCGTAATCCCCCCATCTACTCACGAATCTCTCCTCTCATTGGTCCACCTCACAATATTCCAGCTTATATCACCCTGGCAAAATCGTAATTAAATCCATCTCCGAGGGCAAATATGACACAATCTTTTTGTCTCCTGTGCCAATCATTCATTCATTTTCCTCATCTCATACGAATAGAAAAAAAATAACACACAACTCATATATATATATACACAGAGATAAAAAAGAAAACGAAGAAGAAGGGCTTAATTATAATTGTAATTTTAATATTTGTTGGATAGAGGGATCGATCTCTAGATCGCTCTCTCTTGAGAAATCTTGATTTTTCTACAATGGGTTTATGGGAAGCTCTTCTCAATTGGCTCAGAAGGTATCAATTTCTTTTTTTTTTTTAAATTTGTGATACACCCACATGAATTATATTTACATATATTTTTTAATTGTTTTGTGTTTCTTGTTTATATGTTGATTGTAAATTTGGTTGATTTTTGGTTCATTAAGTTGTGTGTATGAGCTACGAAGATGGGTTTTTCTTGTTACTTGATTGTTGGTTGTGTAATATGTTAAGTTGGAATTAATAAAGGAACTAGTTTTTTTGGTTTGATTTTTATTCTTGGAGATAAAGATTCAATTTTGTGAGGATTTCGTGTGAGTTGATTAAAATTTTATGTGAATTAATGGAGATGTGAGCAACAAGGAGAAGAACATAGCTGAACTAAATTGTTTGTGTTCGGCCTGTACAGTTGTTTGTGAATGAGCTACGAAGATGGGTTTTTCTTGTTACATGATTGTTGGTTCTGTGATACATTAAGTTGGAATAATAAAGGAACTAGTTATTTTGGTTCAATTTTTGTTCTTGGAGATAAAGATTCATTTTGTGTGAGAGTTGATTTAAATTTTATGTGGATTAATGGAGATGTGAACAAAACAATGGATTGGAGAAGAACATATCTGACTAAATTGTTTGTGTTCGGCCTGTACAGTTGTTTGATTATGTATGGTCTGTATTCAGTAAACATTGGTTGAGTAGCTGGCTACTATATTTATGTAGGCTGTGAATTCGATGGGTTTAATCAGATTGTAAAAAGAATAGCTGATAGGTGCTTGTTAATTCATATTTTTTCAGCGATTCTTGTTTTTAGATTACTGCTCTCGAAATTGCATCATTATAATCTTATATTAGGACGCGTGGCATGAGCAAAATGGACGTAAGATTTTTATGTTGGATTGGACCAGTCCACAATTATGGCGGCACACCGCACATGTATAATTATTTTCCTTAACTTTACCTGTAACGGCTATTAGTTCGTGTCTTTTATACTCTAGATTAGATATATTTGTCTATACCATTTGTCTTAATCTTCGGTTAAAAACTCAACCAGACTTTAAGTTCTAAGATTAAGAGGTCAACGGCGGTATTTGCTGGTTCAAGAATTTAGCTACACCGCAACGTGCTTGCGAGAACTGATCCCAATGTACATTGATCTTACGGTCAATGAACATTTGACATTACTAGGAAGTTGGCACTATTATATGTATTTGTGTGCATTTACCCATATATTGACTTCTAATATGGGAACTTGATATGTAATTAAAATTTTTAGATTTTCTGGTCGCAGCGACTGCATAATTAATTTCCCATGACAAACTCTTGGAGATTCCTAGATATTAGATATATACTTGCCTATATTATCTTGTAAAAATTCATGGTCTCATCAATATTCCATTTGCGTGCAGCCTCTTCTTTAAGCAAGAAATGGAGCTTTCTTTGATAGGGCTTCAGAATGCTGGAAAAACTTCACTTGTTAATGTTGTCGCGGTAATAATGAAGTGCTTGAATCCTTCTAATAAATTTTATATTTGTCTTTAGACTTATTAATTAATTATTGTACTGATTTTCGTGTCTGGTCTTTTAAATGCTGGTGACCTGTTCTCTTTTTTTTAGACTGGTGGATATAGCGAGGACATGATTCCTACAGTAAGTTCAAACTCTTTTACTTATGTTAGCAGTTTTCACTGAGCTATTGCTTGTATTTACTCTAATTTGCTACATATGTCCTCTGGCTGATAATATCTTAAGATGTTGTGTTGAGGGTAATCAAGCATAACTCTATATTATGATTTCAGGTTGGATTTAATATGCGTAAGGTAACCAAAGGAAATGTCACAATCAAGTTGTGGGATCTTGGAGGTCAACCCCGATTCCGTAGCATGTGGGAGAGATATTGCCGTGCAGTTTCTGCCATAGTGTATGCATCTTTACCTCCAGCTAATTGGCTATAGTGTATTGCAATAATACTGTTTATAATTATAGTACATCTATATCCCATTTCTTTTTTAAGCTATTGCACAAATTTTCCTCTTTTTCATATTTGGATTTGCATAGCTCTAATAAATAGCATACAATACAGTCACAAGTAAATGCATTCCGGAAAACAATTAGGTTAGGGACAATCAATTTTAAATTATAATAGTTGCATTAGTTGATGTAATATGATTAAGATGTGCAACAGTTCAATGTTTGTTTCTCTTTTCATCATTATCTCAAGGTTGAGTTCAATTTTGCTGACCAGTCTGAGCAAGTGCTGCTGCATTTCTGTTATTTATTTTCGCGTTTTGCTAATAGTCAAGACCATTGTCCTGATAAGTATGCTACTAGGGTAGTGTTCAATTTTCAAGGAATACTAATAGTCTTCTCAGTGTAGCCACATCTTCTAACCTTCCTTCAACATTAGTATCTAAGAAAAAACGTTGCGTTTGGAAGTGTTGGAAACAACCCGTCATTGTGAAAGTAATTTAGATTATAGTCTAAATTGATTTGAAGATTGCCCTCCTGTATCATCATGCAACACAATACTCCCTCTGTTTCAAATTACATGTCCACTTTGGAGGAAAGAAAATTTGTTTCATATTAGTTGTCCACTTCAACTTTTAATGTAAGTTTATGATTCCAAAATCAACTCTATTCCACATATCTCAAATTTATATTTCCAAGATTAACCATATACCACATATTATGTTCATTTAATGCAATTAATGCAACTTTTTCTTATCAACTTTCACTTTTCTTAATATGTGTGATTTTTTAAAAGTTGACGTAATTCGAAACGGAGTAAGTAGTTCACAAGGTTAATTAGGAATAAATACATTGGAATCATAAATTACAATCTTTAAATCTGAACATGTATATGAAGTAATAACAATTTTGATTTAACTTATTTGGATAATAGCACATTTTACATTTTTTTTCATAATTTATCTTCTTTTGATAGCACAAGGACTTCACTAACTTTTTCATTTGTCCGCAGGTATGTTGTTGATGCTGCTGATCCTGATAACCTCAGTGTCTCCAAAAGCGAACTTCATGATTTGCTAAGCAAAGCATCGCTAGCTGGTATCCCCTTGCTAGTGTTAGGAAACAAGATTGATAAAGCAGGAGCACTCTCTAAGCAGGCTTTGACAGATCAGATGTGAGTGAAGATAATTCTGATCTCCTTATCCCCTTCTTTAATATAGCAGATTAGATTTTTATTGTTCTTTTTCTTTTTCTTGTTCTTATATTATGTTGTGATCACATTCCTATATTCAGGGGGTTGAAATCTATTACCGATAGAGAAGTATGCTGCTACATGATCTCATGCAAGAACTCGACCAACATTGACTCGGTCATTGAATGGCTTGTTAAGCATTCCAAGTCAAAGAGCTAAGCAACCAAACCCGTCTATCCGGGGTGTTGTTTTCGATGTTTCTGGAAGTTGAGGTTTTTGGGCTGTGTTGGTTATAGTTGTCTGGATTTGGCTTTGTTATGTCTCTTCTGCTTCCTTCTGAGTTACTGTGTATTGTATGTACATTTAAGATGTTGACTTACAATGCCTTCCTGATTGATGACATTTCATTATGATTGAGTGCTGGTTTTGTTAAATTTTTGGACACCAAGTTTTGGTGGGAAGCGAAGTTGAACTAGTTTATGCAATTCAAGGTTTTATGTTAGTCTGATTCACTAAACACACCATTTTTTTAGGTCCCAGTTGGAGACAAATGTTTGGAATGAGGCTACTTTGCATTGTTAGCATAAATATTTAATATCCATACATGATACAATCAAAGTGTGTGTAAATAGAACAGAATTTCTAAATCCTAAGGCCATGAGCAGGATGGATTGGTTACTATTCTGTCAAATACATCAAGTGGATAATTCTGCATCTTTTTTGTGATGATGCTGATGTCCAAATTAATTCAATATTTAAAGAATAAACATGTTATGTCCTCCGTGTTTCCCATTGTTTAATTATAATGCAAATTAATTGATGCAGTCGTGCTGATCATTATATTTTAAAATAAGGAATGTATTCTATCCAGATTTAAATTTAAATTTTTATGAATTTTTAAAATTAACTGAGATTCATTTTACATTTTAAAAAATTATTTAAAATCCGACGGTATTCACTAAATTTCTAAATTATCTTTTATAATCTGAATGCACTCAATTTGTGCGTATCTTTGTTTAGACCATCTCCAACTCAACTCTAAATTTACAATTTTACATCATTTTGGTGTAAAACTTTTTTTCAACTCAATTCTTAAAATTACATCATTTTAGTTACACACCAAAATTTACACCAAATTTGATAGCACACTAAATTTTTTAGAGTTTTTTTTACATATTCTTATGTTGTCGTTGTACTCTTTTACTAAAAAAACAAATTTGTTTCATTAGTATTCGATCACTTTATTCCTTTTAATTTTATTTTTATACTTTAATAATAAAACAACCTATATAGTATAAAAATATTGTATAATTTGGTATTGATGGGTTGAAATTGGATTTAAAAATAATGTAATTTTGACATAATTTTTATATAAAATTACAAAATAGTATAATGGGTTGACGATTCTCTTATAATCTGCAGACTTCAAGCAATTTCCTTGTAAAAATTAAATATGAAACTTTTCCCTCAGGCCACAAAATTCATTATTTTTCTTGGCATCATAGACATACTAATAACAAAAATTATTGAGGATAGCTCAAGTGGTAAAGGGCTTATCCTCTGTCGTCCCAGATCCTGGTTGACTCAGCCCGAGAATTGTTGAGAACAAATACTCATTTGTAAGGCTATAAGCCAAAATTAGTCAAAAAAAAATAACAAAAATTATTACTGTATTCATCAACAACAATAACCTTAACCTCACACCAATTCAACAAAAAAAAACTCATTTGACACAACAAACCCGACCCGGCCCGAAATGCTCCCCTTCCCCATTTTGCAGCTTGCACATAAAACCCAACAATTTGATTAGATCCCCATCACATCACATTTCTTTATAAACCCTAAAACCCAAAAAACCCAATTACATTCTTACACTCAATTTCTTCTAAAAAATCAATCTTTATACTCTGTTTATCATTTACACACACAAAAACACACACATCACAAAATGGCAACCTCAATAGCTTCTAAAACCCTATCAAGACTCTTTCTTTCAACTCACAAACCCCAATTAGCCCAAACTCTCTGCACTCTCACTAAACCCTCTGAAGCCCAGACCCAAAAACTCGAAAGAATTGCTGATGAGCTGCTCAGTTTAAGCAAGCTTGAAAATTATGATTACAACATTCTTTTGAGGTACAAGATGGGTCTTAACAAATATGGGCCTGCTGCTGTGGGCCTTCAGTCTGGTGGGTCTGTTTCTTCTTCTGGGCCTGTTAGTCAGGTTAAGGAGGCTGCTGAGAAGGTGGTGTTTGATGTGAAGCTTGAGAAATTTGACCCTGCTTCTAAAATCAAGATTATTAAGGAAGTTAGGGGGTTTACTGATTTGGGGCTTAAGGATGCTAAGGAGTTGGTTGAGAAAGCTCCGGTTTTGGTTAAGAAAGGGTTGACGAAAGATGAGGCCGAGGCGATTTCCGAGAAGCTTAAGGCATTGGGTGCTACTGTGGTATTGGAATGAGATTCTAGTTTTTTGTGTTTTTGGTTTTTTTTATGTTATTGGAATAATTTTTAGAAAATTTGATGTTTTGTGGATATGCAAATGTGATCGATTCGTTATGGATGAGTTTGGTTGTTTTTGATGGCTATCGCGTTTATAAATTTCTTGATTATTAGTTCGTATTAGTTGTGTGTATGTGCTTAAGGCTTTGGGTGCTCCTGTGGTATTGGAATGATCATTTTTTTAATTGTGTTCTTAGTTTGTTAATGTTATTGGAATAATTTTTAACTTCCTTGGTAGAAGTTTTTTTATAAAATTGATGTATTGTGGATATGCAATGTGATCGATTCGTTATTGATGAGTTTGAGTTATTTTTGATGGCTAATGCCTTTATATATTTCTTGACAATTGTATTAGTTGTGTTGTGTGTGTCTGCGTGCGCGTGTTTGATTCATTTTTAGTGTCAGGTTGATGTTTTTTGGTCTTTAAACTCCGCATTTCTAGGTCTTATTGAGTTAGCAATGGGCATAAATTTTGCCTTTTGTTCCATGTACTGGCTTATGATAGTTTTGTGCTAGGAGGAGCTGCTAATAATAGTTAATAATATTTTTGGGTCAAAATCTGTTAATAATAGTTGAGGTGCGTCGTGTTTTGGCAAGATTATTTAAGCCGAAGAACCTAGTAATGATCATATATAAGTTTGATGATTGTTATTGAAAAGATGATTTTGGTTTTTGAGTGTGCGCAAAACCCAAAAGGCATGTCTGATATCTCAATCAATTAAAGATCATGTGAGCAAATTCAAAAACAGAGATTTTAGTATTTTACATTAAGTTGAGAAAAGCATGTTGAACAGTCTTGACTCTGCAACATTCTTGTATTACATTCATAGTAATGGGTTTGTAGTTTTACTTTCTCTTGTAAGGTTGCTACTTTCAATCGTGTTATGTTGTTACATGATCATGCACTTATATTTTATCTTGTCAGACCAGTGTTTGTTCATATTTTAACATAGAAATGAACCTTTTGTTATTCCATTCTTCTGTTTTTTCCTTAACCAAGGTATTTGAGAATATATGCACGATTTACTTTGATTATAAGGTGCTTCTGTTGCATAATAGTTTTGAGCTAGGAGGAGCTTCTAGTTCCTATGAGAGATACTGGATATCCTTGCTAGAATTTGCAGCTCTGTACCTCTTGATCGATCAAGGTGGTTGTTATTTGTTCCCATTCAAAGATTGATTTTGAGTACCCGGTGTTGTATTTATGCCTTCAAAAACCGATGCCTGGGTTCACTATGTGACCTAAGGTTTGCCCTAAAGATTGTGTGTTTTCCATGTCGTTAATATGTCCAAACCGAGAGTTGTGAGATATGGTTCATGAATAATCTACTGAAGGTGACTCTTATGCTTTTGTGTAATGAAAATTAGATAAATTATACTTCAAACTGAGATATTCTATCTGGTGTATATAAAAATTCCTCAATTCGACTACAAGGTGAATTGATGAGTGGTGAGAAATTTGGGTATATTTGAAATTTATTTTCTTGTTTTGAAACTTAAATTATTTCTGAATAGTTTCTGCTGAACTCATGCTCCCTGTTTTTAATTTGCTGATGATATATAAGATTCAAATCATCCTACATGTATAATATTATCATTTGATTTGTGAAGTGAAAAGGGCGGTTCGAAATTTCTTAAGGTGTAAATTGTAAACTGAAACTCGAACTGTCTCTTCTTTGTAGCTGATTGTCTGATGGTTCCCTGTAATAACTTTTTTTGTTCACGATTATAGGCGGTTCCGTGGTTCCTCGGTCAGCTGAATTCTCTGAACTTGTTCTATGACTTAAATAGATATTAGTATCTTCATGCTCTTAGCATCTCACTTGTTTGTTTTCTCATCACTAGGACACTAGGTGACCTCTAATAAAAAAAACATGCACATACAATGTTTCATAAGTGCTTGAAACTAAACCAGCTCCTTTAAAGCTTTCAAGACTTTCCTTGCCTTCTAGGAATTTGGTGTTAATTATAAGAAAAAAAAGTAAGAAGATTTGTGTAGATTCACCAGGTAATCACGAAACAAGGCTTGAATTTTGGTTGCATCAGCATTTGCAATAGTTCTAAATTGTTCTGCTGCTGCAAATGGTGGTGAAACTACTGTGTAAGTAGCTTCATTGTGCAGAGCAGGTACAGTAGTGGTCAATTTCAGGAGTTAGCAATGGATTTTTTTGCCTTTTGTTCCTTGTACTCAGCTGCACCACTTGATTTTGTTAAAAATACTTTAAGTTTCTTTTATGCATGATCTGGATGAAAGTAATGAGTTGACATATAAGAGACTAAGTTTATGCATTTCGTTTCGATCATGTAAGTGTTATCACCAAGATGATACCCTTTTTTCTTTCATTCAGAGCTCAGGAACATGGATCATGGTGTTTTACCTTGCTAATGTTCTTTATCTTTTTTTGTTGGATGGTTGAATACATATTATGATACTTGTGCAGGAGCTCATGTGCTCACCATCTCACAAGCTTCCCTGTTGTCTAATTGCCACCTCATGCTGGACATTAGATGTCCTTACAGGTTAATTTCTGTAATAGACCTTTCAGTGTAGCTTTATCTGTACTTCTATTTTTTGCTCAATGTAGAAAATGTCACTCAGAAGAGTTAGCAGTAAATAAATAGAGAATAGAGATTAAAAAGATGAAGAATGTTTAGTGGTAGTAAATATTAAAAGGAGAAAATATTTATCAACTTTAATTCTGTTAACAGTTGAGATATGAAACTGTAATGTACCTAAACTAACTATTCGTTTGTGGAGAAATCTCCATTTTTTTGTTATTGAAGAACAAAACTATACAAGCTATTCTACAATCTGTCACTTGGAGAAGAAGATTATTGCCTACAATGTGTGAATCTCTATCTGTCTAACTAACTCTATATGTTGTAAACTCTAGTGTTTATATACATGTATGAATAATCTAGCCAACTAACTAACAGCTAGCAAACTAGTAGCATAATTAGAACGACTAGTAAAATGAATGTGTATGGGCTTGCTTGGTCTTGCTGGACTAATTGTGCGTAGCTGGATTGGACTGTGCAGGTGGGCTTGAGATAATAATTTTACTAGTATTAAGATCCCCCTCAAGTTGGAATGTGCAGGCCAACTTGGAAAGAAGATTGTTAAAACTGCTGAGAAGGAAGAAATTTGGTAAACAAATAAAAAATATATTTAAATAACACTAAATGTGATTAGTATACTATTGAACCAGAATAAAACTTATCGTTCAAATTAAAAACATATATTTTGTAAACACACATATAAATAATAATATTATATATTTTAATTAATAATATTATTTTTTTCAAATTTAAATATTATTAAATAAAAAAATCAAATTATATACTTATTATGTAATATGAATAAGGGTATTGAAGTTGATACTCAGACATCAATACATTAATGACCAGACAAATGTGGCACATCATCTGCCGGAGAAAATGGGTCACAAATAGTCAAAAAATGGTCGTAAATAGTGTTTAAGGGTTGAAAATGGTGTGAAAAGCGACCATCAAACAACGCCAATATCGGCCGTTTAAACCGGGTTGCATTTTACCAAACCACAAATGAGTGTCATTAATGAACATGGTGGGTTGGATTACAGTAATTGAGATTTTGTATGTGCACACAATAATCACTAGCTCCTATATAAATGAGTTCTTTTTATTGGTAGTTGAATAATAAATGTTAATGGCTCCTGCATTTACATCAATTCCATCAATAAAAAGAGCATATTTTTATTGGAGTTAGTGACTAATGTGTGCCCTTAAACACACATTAGAAAGACCGTTAATAATTATGTTTCTTGATATTTGGCCCCACACAAGCCAACTTGGCAAACCACATTAGATATATTTTTAACAACTAATCTATATTTTGGTCACTAAAGTTTGATCGCAAATGTAAAATCATTTACGACCAATTTTCAGTTATAAATAAACATTAAAATATGCTGAAGGAAATGGTTGAATTGACTTGAATTCAATTGTTTTTTGATATAAAGTGAAGTAAAGAACAACTATATTTAAGAGAATGAAAAATGTATATTAGTTTGTTACATTTAAGACTTTAAACAAAAATACACTATATATCTAATGTCACAAGATAGGATCTAGACTGCTAACTCCCTAATTAACTCTTGCTGAGCTGGAAAGATGCCGAGCTGTCTTATTTCAGTTGAGAGTCAAAAGTAGTAGGTAGAGGAACATCCCCCTGCAAGTGAGGTGTAGTAGAAGAGAAATCAGAAATACCTAACTTGGAAAGAAGATGAAGAAGCTGTGAAGAACCCAAGGACTTAGGGAAGACATCAACTGGATGATCAATAGAAGCAATGTGCTGTGTTGCTATTAAATCTTGCTGCATTTTCTGACGGACCAAGTGACAGTCCATCTCAATGTGCTTGGCCCGTTCATAAACACATGGTTTGAGGCTATATACAAATAGACATATTGTCACAAAATAGCTGAATAAGATTGAGCTTAGTGAACTGCATTTCAGACAACAGAGAAACAATCCAATTGAGTTCACATCACGTATCAACAAGAGATCTGTACTCAGCCTTAGCCGATGAACGAGACACAATATCCTGCTTCTTACACTTCCAGGAAATAAGTGAATCCCATAGTAAACCACAAAAATCAGTAAGGGATAAACGAGTAGCAGGGCAACTAGCCCAATCGGCATCACAATAAGCAGTAATGGACAGAAGTGGAACAGAAGAAAAAAACAGCTCCTGAAAACAAGTAACCTTGATGTACTTAACAACCTTCAATGCAACAAACCAGTGAGACTCACGAGGAGTGTTCATGAATCGAGCTAAAACATGCACTGGATAAGACAAATCTGGATGAGTAATTGTCAAGTAGATAAGACGCCCAACCAAACGTATGTAAGCAGTAACATCACATAAGTATGAAGTAGTAACATCACCCAACAAAATATGATATTAATCCATAAGAATGCAAAAGACTCTAGCATTGAAGAGCCCACAATCCTTAACAATATCAATCATGTATTTATCCTCATTAACAAAAATATCTCGAACAAACCTGTGTAACTCAAGGCCTAGAAAAAAATGAATAGAACCCAGATCTTTGATTTTGAATTTGTAGTCAAAAATTGAACCACCTCATCAATTAACTTGACATTATTTTCAATAAGTAACATATCTTCCGCTTAAATCAGCAAATAAGCAACAGAATTATCTCGTTGAAAATGAAACAAACTAGCATCACTAACCACATGAACGAAGCCAAAAGCTTGAAGAGCCTGAGACAGAGCAAGAAACCATCGTTGTAATAACCCCAATTTTTGGAAATTTTTTGAAATCCTTATGAATAGTGTTTTTGCTGAATGAGAAAACTTTTCATGCCACACTAGGTAGGGGTTCTTTTATGGATATTCTGAGATTTTATTGGCACTCTATATGGTATATAAGTATATGTAAAGATCGTCAGAATCCAATTCCGAACACTTTAATTTTCCCGGAAATCCACTAGATACGGAAAGAATTGAGTATAAGGTAACATGATAACAAGGATTTAAATTAAAGGATTATAAGAGAGGATCATAAAAGGAATACAATATATTGAGAAAGGTTAAGGAAACCTAAGTAATAAGATCCCGGGTATGATCCTTCAAACGATAAACGAAAACGAAAGTTAAGCGAACCGTATAACAGATCAGCGGTCACTAGACAAACAATTAGAAGCTAATCAAAGAGATTAGAAGGGACGATGACATAGCAATGTGACATAAGCATGACATAAGGGGAAGGAGATGTGGTTGATTTAAAACCACACAAAGTCAAGGCTAGAAAGGTAATTAACCAAAAAACAAGACAAAAAGCAACCAACCAAGCCAAAACATTTCATTTTCATCAAAAAACACAAAACCCCCATTTTCTTCATGAAGCTCTCGGCCCCTTCTTAAAAAATGAAGATCCAAGCTCCACCACTTACTATTTAGCAAGGTATTTATCTAAGCTTCCCCATGAATAGTTACATACTTCCTATAAGTTTAAGCTTCTAATTCCAAGCCAATCTTTTTCTATAAATCATGGAAGAAGATGGTGAATAGTACTTTCTTGAAATTAATTTTTGTGTTCTTGATTTCTTTGAAAGAACAAGCTTGTAGGAGGTTAGATTAAGGCTTTCTTGGGCATTTCAAGGATCTTTCATGGATTAAAAGCTCCAAGGAAGGTATAAACTCCAAACCCTAGCTTTGGTTTTGAGTAATTAGGAATGAATATGATTTATATAGTATATGTGAAGCATGAGGCTTGTTTGTTTAAAGTTTGGTTGAGTTTGTAGAGATTAGTTGGTTTTGTGGTGTTTTTGGAGTTGTAAATCTTGTTAATTAGTTATTGAACTTAAGTATAGCTTTTAGTTCATGTTTGAGGGTAGTATAAAGTTGATAATATTGAGTTGTTGGGGCTTTTGGAGTGTGTTTTGGATGGATGTTGGTTGTATGATTGATTTGGGGTTGATTGGTGGTTGTTTTGGAATGGTTTAAATTTGGGAAATCGCGTAAACATAGCCGCCATAATGCCCGATTTACCGTAGACTATTTTTGTTCTTAACATCAGAACCCTTGAACTCACTACTAGGTTTTGATCATTTCCATGTTTAGATAGTTCATGTTACGAGCTTCGTTTTGATATGTGGTTCGTTTGATTTCGATGAACGGTTTAGGAGAAACGGCCGTTTTAAGTAACGACGTTTCGCGAACAAACCGTTACCCCTCGCCTTACTTTGAAACATAGGTTAAAGACCTTAAAGGACTAATTGAAGTATGAAACATTTATGTAAGGTGTAATAGGCAGTTGGTAAGAAACTTGCGATATATTGTAGCATGTGATATGGTACATATGCATGCCTGTTTCGTATTCTTGCCATATATATCTGTTGGTTCAGTTGATAATACCTATGCTAGAGAATAGCGGTAAATTGCATATACCCTTAGTATAGGGACCCAAAGGTGAAAACATTTTCTAAAACCGGGAGTCGGGGATCCCGAGTAGATTTTATATATATATATATTTATATATATATATGGTTATAGTTTTCAAAACTATTAATCGAATAAGGTTTATTCGATAACTTTATTTTATTATTGAATATTATTTCGAATATTCATCCGAGGACTTATGACTCCTTTATTTTATTATTAAATATTATTTTGAATATTCATCCGAGGACTTATGACTCCTTTATTTTATTATTGAATATTATTTCGAATATTCATCTGAGGACTTATGACTCCTTTTATTTTATTAATTGAATATTATTTGAATATTCATTTGAGGATGTATGACTCCTTTATTTTATTTAATGAATATTATTTATAATATTCATTCGAGGTATTATGACTCCGCTTATTACTAAATTATATTCTTTATTTTATTAAAGAATAAGGTGTCAAGAATCAAACTTATTTTCGATTAATCAAATAAAGATAGTACTTTCATATAAGTATATCTTTGGTTATTTAATATCCATTTCAAGTATAAGTTTTAAAAATTCTACTTCGATTATTTTTATAAGGATTATCTTTATGAGAATATTATTTAAATAATAATATTAAGATATTTTCTAATATATCGGGACTGATTTATTTTAATAAATCAGCAGTACTCCAAACATTCTTAAAAATGTTTTCGAGTCTTCAAAATGATTTTTAAAGTTAGAGTGGACCCCAAAACTCATTTTTATATTTAAGATCTTCCTTTCAAAGGGGATTTAAATACTCGCTCAAAACCTGGGGGATCCAGCTCTGTGGTGCATTTTACATTCGCAACGTGGTTGCTGTTTTGAGATAAAATGAATTGATTACTTACCCAACGTTCGGGAAGTAAGCCCATCTAATTGAGTCGGCATAAGCGACAGGTCGGGGTACGGTCTATCAAAGTGTAAGTGGCTGGGTGGCAGTCCATCAACGCGTAAGAGGCCGGGTGGCGGTCCAGCACAAGGACCTTATGTGGCCAGGGTGATGACCGGTGGGGGATTCATCCATCTACTAGTAGAAAAGGTTACTTATTGGTATCTTTGCCTGATCAGCAAGATATCGGGTTTATGCCAAAATTCTTTTCCTTTCCAAAATTCATTGGATGTTACCAGCTCTGTTCATACTTTACATAACAGAGGTTCCAGGAAATGTTTAAGAGATATATATTTGGATATATATCGGGACTAAATAAAGTATCTCGTAACTTTATTTCATTCAATAATATTTCAAAGATTGAATCTATTCAAGTCTTAACTTGTGGTCTCATCTATGAGATGACTTTTTTTTTAAAACCTATAATACTTTGAACAGTGGTAGTTCAAGTAGCCTTATAAATGATATAAGTATAGTGAAGTATTTGGTAACTTCATCTTCCTTTAAGCTTATATCCAGTAAGTAATTATCTTACTTTTGATAAAAGATTCTAGTAAGTATCCATTTAGATACTTGTATTATGGTTATCACTATATATTATCTTGCGAGCTGTAAGGCTCACTCTTGCTTTATTTCTTCATCACACAACAACAGTTAGGAAAGATGGCCAGACTCCAGCAGACCCAGTGCAAGCGCGTGGGAAGCGTCCCGCGTCTTCCCGTTGATGTTGTAGCTGCAGAGGAATATCTATTGGTAGATCAGGCATTCTACTTTTGAGAATCAATTATGTATAATTATAACTTGTGGCAGATAATGACAATTAATTGTAAACTTATTAAGTAATCATTTTGGGTTGTAATAACTTTTAAATTATGGATTCAAAGACTTATACTTATTTCAATTTCATCTCTGAGACTATAACGGGTTGTGGTGTGTGTTAGCGTGGGGTCACAACATAAGGTTAATTATTATTAATTAAGTGAAGTGATATTATGGAATGAAAGACCGTGACGACCCGGATCCCTGACCCCGGATCTGGGGGTGTTACAGAAGTGGTATCAGAGCTAAGCGTTATAAACCTCAGAGATGATGTGACGTTAAGATAATAAGTTCACTAAGATAATAAGAACTCTTGCCAAGTTCATAGTCGGGCTCCCTAACGTAGTACTGACAGTTAAAACCCTTATGGGAACCCTTATAAATATCGTGATAGAAGCGTAGTTCATTATCATATATGGTAGAGGGACTCCGAACCCTGAGGTTGAGGAGCAACAACGTGATGATGTTTTATTAGTTATTGGAGATCAGATTGTGGATCCAATGGAACACCCTAATGAGGGACCAGATGATATTCATATTGAGGACGTAGCGGTTGAGGATGTTGTCCTAGAAGGGATTGTTACTGAGAAGAATCCCGTGGAGGATCCTAACAAGAATGAATAAAGGACCACTGAGGAATTGATGACCATGGTTAGGGAAACTACCAGAGGTAGGATTGGCCGGTCACTACCGGAGGTTCGTTCAAGTTTGTAAAGATAGTAGCCCCTTTAAAGCGGCTTACTCGTAAGACTAAGAAGTTTGAATGGACAGAGAAATACGAGAAAAGATTTTAACAACTAAAGCAAAGGTTGGTGGCGACCCATATGTTGGCATTGCCGGATGAAAAAGGAGATTTTGTGAATTGTAGTGACGCTTCGTATAAGGAATTAGGGTGCTTCTTATACAGCACAGCAAGATAATCGCGTACGCGTCAAAATAATTAAGGGAATATAAAATTCGATATCCCCACCTATGAGCTTGGGATCATGGCAATAGTTTTGCCCTAAAGATTGGAGGCACTACTTGTATGGTGAGAAATGCGAGAATTACCTAAGCCATAAGTGCTCTAGTACATTTTCACGTAGAAAGAGCTCAACATACGCCAGAGGAGGCGGTTAGAGCTAATCAAGAATTATGATTGGGAGATTCTTTATCATTCGGGGAAAGCCAATATGGTGGCTGATGCCCTTAGTAAAAAGGAGAGACTCAAGATGATAATGTCTTTTGGAGAGTTTATAAGAGATTTTGAGAAAATGGAAATAGAAGTGAAGGTAGCCGGAGCCGGTACCGAAAAGCTGTTTGAGATTGCAATACAGCCCGAATTATTGGACAAATCATATTATGCCAAAAAAAAGAGTGATGAATGAAGGCAGAGAGCCAACAAATAGATATGAGATTAATACCGAGAAAGATGATAAGGGAATAATGAGGTATTCCTATAGAATTTGGGTTCCAAATGTTCAAGAGCTTAAAGATGAGATCTTAGATGAAAGTCATAGTTCAAGGAATAAGATTAAGGGCAAACCCTAAATGTGATAGTCAGGGAGGGCGCCATCAAGATAGAAGGAGCCCGTAACATAATGGAGTGGAAAATGAGGATTTTAACGTATAAGATAACCCCAAGTACTGAGGAAACATTTCATACTGAGGAAACAGAAGTCGAGCAAGACAGGGAGAACCAGGACGGTACTCCTATTGGGCAATCCATGGATCTGCCTAAACAAAACCTTTACTATTATCCCCAACCACCACCTTGAGGAAACAATGCGGTAGGAAATTCTTTCAGGACCTATAAGTCGCTAAGCTCTCAGAGTTCCAAGGAACAAGCTGACCTAGTCGAGGCAAGAGCCTGGCTAAAGGAAATACAGGAATCATTTGAGATTCTAAATGATTGACGAACCACAAAAGACTGTTTTTGTCACTTACCCTCCTAAGAGAGAGACCACCCGCTGGTGAAAAGCCAAGGAAGGCACGAAGCAAGAGATTATAATAAATTGATTTAAGTTCAGTCAATTGTTTTCGGGAAAGTAATTACCAAAGATAAGGAGATTGTAAAAGCTTTAGGGCCTGAATAAAGGCAGATGAGTATGATGAATTATGAATCTAAGTTGTAAAAGTTATCAAGATTCATTCTGAGGACACGAATCCAGAATGACGGGATATATGAAATCAATGCTTATGTTGTGTTGGTTCATGAATTAATGATAAGAGAAAGGAAAATAAAAAGAAACTGAAGTGGAAAGGAATATAAAGGCAATAGAGTTTGAGGAATGATAAGGGAGTTGGGTATGAGGAAACCCTAAAGACTCGTAGCAATAGAAATAGAAAAATATGTAATCGTCAGGATGAGGGTGATTCACCATGAGTTAAAGTTGATGATTGAAGGAACAAGAGATACATATATTTTATCCCCTGTAAGTTGGGAGGATTCGAGGAAACCTTGAGATAGTTCGAAGGATAAATAATGAGACGCTGATAGACTGAGGAGGCAAGGAAGTAAGAAATTAGGAAAAATTGGATGAAGGAAGTGACCTTCAAGAATGTGAAGTGTAAGACCGGTGGCTTGATACCCACAAAGGGAGACGCCATGTATGAAAGATATACCAACATTGAGGTGACTGTTGAGATAAACAACAAAAGTAAATAAGGAATTATTAAGAAGAGGTTCACGTTGAACACGACCAATATCTTCCAGAACATCCTTGTTATCGTTACCAAATTAGGCAAGAAAAGCGGATAACCGTTGTTATCTTTTGTAGGCCATATTGATTGACCTCATTTTGAATATAGATGTTATTGTGAAATTAGGCATATACTATCGAGGTGGGAACGATTGAATAAGACACCCTTATCAGGGATATATGACTTGATTTATCCATGGAAGGATGCATGTACCTTTTTAAAGGTGGAATTAAGGATAGAACATTGGTAACTTAAAACTAATCCTAGGGGAATGCATAAAGGTTGGCATTTCACCCTTAATAGGGATAGTATGAGTTTTGACAGTATGAATTGGAAATCATTAAGCTAATAACAACCTTTAAGAATCAGTGGAGAAATTATTCAGAAGTATATAGACAATGGTTTTAGTATTAGTAAATGGTATTTTGATATGCCCTGTATCTAGGGAATACAGGAGGAACGATTCAAGGATAACCTTAGAGGTTTTACAAGGAGAAAGGCAAAATTCAAAATTTTCAAGAATAGAAATGTTGATAAAGGAAATATGACGTAATTATATTGATGCCAAGTGAGGCACGTGTTAAACCACGAGAAGGTATGGATCGAACCAGTAATGGTTGAAATTGTTCAGGGCAATTAGGACTTAAGATAAAAGATGTTCTAATTATGATTGAGAGTCAGTCATGACAGTGATTAACCTCTAAGACTGAGGCAATAACTTATAGAAAAATGGTAATTTTTTTTTACTCATCAGATTTTAAGGAAAACATCTTCACATAAGCTGTGATTGAAATAAGGTAGAAAATTTATTTGGAGGTGGTTAAAATGACATTGACTGTAAGGAAATTTTACTATCAGGAAAGGCCAAAGAGGTGGCCGACACTTTAAAGGTAAGAGGATAATTATAGGCGCTTGTGCCAAAGGAATATAGTGATGATGGTTAAAGCTATGCAGGTTGTATTATAGTTTGGAAGATTGACATTCCTTCTGATGACTGTGCAATACCCAACCGTAATAGTAGTTTGGTAAAGGTTTAATTTGTGTAATCACCATGAGCGGGCTATCTATCTCAGAAGGTACTATCTTGAGAATAATCCAGGACCATGTTTCAAAAAGGACTAAACGAACCTTTGAGTTAAGTCTTCTATTGAAGGCATATGATTAAGAATGGTATTAACCTGCTATCGTTACTTTGATTGAAACTCTTCTGCAATTTTATCTACTTCATGTCATGAAAGTACATCAGAGTTTGGAGTGTTCTTCATGAATTATGATTGGTGGTTATGTTAACTCCTTAGAAGTATTCTATACGACATGTATGGACTCCGTATGGTTAGATATTAAGATTTCATGGAAAGTGAATGATGACAGTAGGTCAGTGGTGGACCATAGTAAGGCAGCAATGATTCTGCGAGTAATGAGCTGATTACAACCATGAGAGTTGTATTGGAATGGAGGTTGAGATTAAGTACCACTAATCGGGTCGTGGTAGTGTATAAATTATCATTGATAGACTAATTAAATAGAGTATCTACCTATTGAATATTTATTCCTTCTATCAATAGAGAATCGTATTACTATACGAGGAAGGTTGCGATGCAAGCATAGAATTCTAGTAACGATGATGTTTAGAATGAGATCCCAGGTTCGATTTTCAATATCGAGGGAGTTTCAAAGGTGATTGTGTATAAGCTCGAGGAAGAACATGGGTCCATAGAATGATGGACGGAATAGCAAAAATATTTAGGCATGTGAAATACGATGCTATAATACTTGATGTTGATATAAATACATATATGTTTTGTTCTCCTATGACAAACCTCTATAGTTCAGAGGTAGGTTCCAAGCTGGATATTTTGTGGCAGTATATTTTTTTATATATACAATTCTCCTCAGTTCGTTCTTTTCTCTTCTTTTCATTTTATGTAAGCTGAGAAGAACAACCCTTCCAGAAGGGGAGGTATTGCCGAATGACTATCTATCTGTGTGATAGAAGCCTAGTAGGATACCATCTATTGTTTAATTGCTTGTCAAGTACTAAAGGCTGGCCACCTTCCGTACTAACTATGCGATATAACAAGTGTTCATGATCATAGTGATCTCTCAACAAATTCCTTTACTTCTATATGATTGATCAAACTTTGGGAAATAGAAACAGCTGAAAAAGGAGTAGTAAAGTTATGGTGGTATTCGGAATGGAGATACATTCGTGATACTAAGGTTGACGCGTGTATTAAAAGGTTATAAAATGCTAACGAGCAAAGGTGTAACCAGTATAATATTAGGAACGGAAGATAATAGCGATTACGAACTGGAAAAGAGTGGGTATTGAGAAACAAAAGCTATAATTCTAGAAGCTACGATGAGGGTCAGTGCAATAGACTTGAAAGAAATTAGAATGATCACTTAACACGGATTGAGTTTTCTTACAACAATAGATCATATGTCAGTATTGAGGTATCGCCTTATGAGATCCTTGAGGGAAGACAATGTCGATCTCCCTTATGTTAGGATTAAGTTGTAGAGCCCAAGATGCTCAGACCAGCAGTGGTCCAAAGGACCAATGATATGATAGATCTAATCAGAGGACGGCTGGTAGTAGCCCAAGATGGACATGATAAGTATGTTGATTTGACACGAAAGGACAAAGAATAGAAGTAGGGGACCTAGTGTTGTTAAAGGTATCCCCTTGGAAACCTTTGGAAAGGATTGATGAGATTCGGAAAGAAAGGAAAGCTAAGTCCACAATTTGTCAGACCCTTGAATGTATTAAGACGTTTTGGGAAGTTAGCATATGAGCTAGCCCTACCCCCGAACAGGTAGCAAGTCATAACGTGTTTCACGTATCAATGTTAAGGAAGTGTAATTCGGATGCCAGATAAATAGGGGCATATGAGCGCATAGGCATGCGACCAGACATAACCTATAGGGAGCAACCAGAAAGGGTTATAGATCGAAAAGGAACAAGTGCTTAGGAGAAGGGTTATCAAACTATTCAGAGTTTGATGGAAGGACCACAATGTGGGAAAATTTACTCGAGAGTCAGAAAGTGCAATGCTAAGAGAGTATCCCTATTCATTTTCTATCTGATTCCGGGACGGAATCCTTTTAAGGAGGGGAGACTGTAATAACCCCAATTTTTGGAAATTTTTTGAAACCCTTATGAATAGTGTTTTTGCTGAATGAGAAAACTTTTCATGCCACACTAGGTAGAGGTTCTTTTATGGATATTCTGAGATTTTATTGGCACTCTATATGGTATATAAGTGTATGTAAAGATCGTCAGAATCCAATTCCGAACACTTTGATTTTCCCGGAAATCCGCTAGATATGGAAATAATTGAGTATAAGGTAACATGATAAAAATGATTTAAATTAAAGGATTATAAGAGAGGATCATAAAAGGAATACAATATATTGAGAAAGGTTAAGGGAACCTAAGTAATAAGATCCCGGGTATGATCCCTCAAACGATAAACGAAAACGAAAGTTAAGCGAACCGTATAACAGATCAGCGGTCATTAGGCAAACAATTAGAAGCTAATCAAAGAGATTGGAAGGGATGATGACATAGCAATGTGACATAAGCATGCCATAAGGGGAAGGAGATGTGGTTGATTTAAAACCACACAAGGCTAGAAAGGTAATTAACCAAAAAACAAGACAAAAAGCAACCAACCAAGCCAAAACATTTCATTTTCATCAAAAAACACAAAACCCCCATTTTCTTCATGAAGCTCTCGGCCCCTTTTCTTAAAAAATGAAGATCCAAGCTCCACCACTTACTATTTAGCAAGGTATTTATCTAAGCTTCCCCATGGATAGTTACATACTTCCTATAAGTTTAAGCTTCCAATTCCAAGCCAATCTTTTTCTATAAATCATGGAAGAAGATGGTGAATAGTACTTTCTTGAAATTAATTTTTGTGTTCTTGATTTCTTTGAAAGAACAAGCTTGTAGGAGGTTAGATTAAGGCTTCCATGGGCATTTCAAGGATCTTTCATGGATTAAAAGCTCCAAGGAAGGTATAAACTCCAAACCCTAGCTTTGGTTTTGAGTAATTAGGAATGAATATGATTGATATAGTATATGTGAAGCATGAGGCTTGTTTGTTTAAAGTTTGGTTGAGTTTGTAGAGATTAGTTGGTTTTGTGGTGTTTTTGGAGTTGTAAATCTTGTTAATTAGTTAATGAACTTAAGTATAGCTTTTAGTTCATGTTTGAGGGTAGTATAAAGTTGATAATATTGAGTTGTTGGGGCTGTTGGAGTGTGTTTTGGATGGATGTTGGTTGTATGATTGATTTGGGGTTGATTGGTGGTTGTTTTGGAATGGTTTAAATTTGGGAAATCGCGTAAACATAGCCGCCATAATGCCCGATTTACCGTAGACTGTTTTTGTTCTTAACATCAGAACCCTTGAACTCACTGCTAGGTTTTGACCATTGCCATGTTTAGATAGTTCATGTTACGAGCTTCATTTTGATATGTGGTTCGTTTGATTCCGATGAACGGTTTAGGAGAAACGGCCGTTTTAAGTAACGACGTTTCGCGAACGAACCCTTACCCCTTGCCTTACTTTGAAACATAGGTTAAAGACCTTAAAGGACTAATTGAAGTATGAAACATTTATGTAAGGTGTAATAGGCAGTTGGTAAGACACTTGCGATATATTGTAGCATGTGATATGGTACATATGCATGCCTGTTTCGTATTCTTGCCATATATATCTGTTGGTTCAGTTGATAATACCTATGCTAGAGAATAGCGGTAAATTGCATATACCCTTAGTATAGGGACCCAAAGGTGAAAACATTTTCTAAAACCGGGAGTCGAGGATCCCGAGTAGATTTTATATATATATATTTATATATATATATATATGGTTATAGTTTTCAAAACTATTAATCGAATAAGGTTTATTCGATAACTTTATTTTATTATTGAATATTATTTCGAATATTCATCCGAGGACTTATGACTCCTTTATTTTATTATTGAATATTATTTTGAATATTCATCCGAGGACTTATGACTCCTTTATTTTATTATTGAATATTATTTCGAATATTCATCCGAGGACTTATGACTCCTTTTATTTTATTAATTGAATATTATTTGAATATTCATTTGAGGATGTATGACTCCTTTATTTTATTTAATGAATATTATTTATAATATTCATTCGAGGTATTATGACTCCGCTTATTACTGAAATATATTCTTTATTTTATTAAAGAATAAGGTGTCAAGAATCATACTTATTTTCGATTATTCAAATAAAGATAGTACTTTCATATAAGTATATCTTTGGTTATTTAATATCCATTTCAAGTATAAGTTTTAAAACTTCTACTTCGATTATTTTTATAAGGATTATCTTTATGAGAATATTATTTAAATAATATTATTCATATATTTTCTAATATATCGGGACTGATTTATTTTAATAAATCAGCAGTACTCCAAACATTCTTAAAAATGTTTTCGAGTCTTCAAAATGATTTTTAAAGTTAGAGTGGACCCCAAAACTCATTTTTATATTTAAGATCTTCCTTTCAAAGGGGATTTAAATACTCGCTCAAAACCTGGGGGATCCAGCTCTGTGGTGCATTTTACATTCGCAACGTGGTTGCTGTTTTGAGAAAACAAATGAATTGATTACTTACCCAACGTTCGGGAAGTAAGCCCATCTAATTGAGTCGGCTTAAGCGACAGGCCGGGGTACGGTCTATCAAAGTGTAAGTGGCTGGATGGCAGTCCATCAACGCGTAAGAGGCCGGGTGGTGGTCCAGCACAAGGACCTTATGTGGCCAGGGTGATGACCGGTGGGGGATTCATCCATCTACTAGTAGAAAAGGTTACTTATTGGTATCGTTGCCTGATCAGCAAGATATCGGGTTTATGCCAAAATTCTTTTCCTTTCCAAAATTCATTGGATGTTACCAACTCTGTTCATACTTTACATAACAGAGGTTCCAGGAAATGTTTAAGAGATATATATTTGGATATATATCGGGACTAAATAAAGTATCTCGTAACTTTATTTCATTCAATAATATTTCAAAGATTGAATCTATTCAAGTCTTAACTTGTGGTCTCATCTATGGGATGACTTTTTTTTTAAAACCTATAATACTTTGAACAGTGGTAGTTCAAGTAGCCTTATAAATGATATAAGTATAGTGAAGTATTTGGTAACTTCATCTTCCTTTAAGCTTATATCCAGTAAGTAATTATCTTACTTTTGATAAAAGATTCTAGTAAGTATCCATTTAGATACTTGTATTATGGTTATCACTATATATTATCTTGTGAGCTGTAAGGCTCACTCTTGCTTTATTTCTTCATCACACAACAACAGTTAGGAAAGATGGCCAGACTCCAGCAGACCCAGCGCAAGCGCGTGGGAAGCGTCCCGCGTCTTCCCGTTGATGTTGTAGCTGCAGAGGAAGATCTATTGGTAGATCAGGCATTCTACTTTTGAGAATCAATTATGTATAATTATAACTTGTGGCAGAAAATGGCAATTAATTGTAAACTTATTAAGTAATCATTTTGGGTTGTAATAACTTTTAAATTATGGATTCAAAGACTTGTACTTATTTCAATTTCATCTCTGAGACTATAACGGGTTGTGGTGTGTGTTAGCGTGGGGTCACAACATAAGGTTAATTATTATTAATTAAGTGAAGTGATATTGTGGAAAGAAAGACCGTGACGACCCGGATCCCTGACCCCGGATCTGGGGGTGTTACAGAAGTGGTATCAGAGCTAAGCGTTATAAACCTCAGAGATGATGTGACGTTAAGATAATAAGTTCACTAAGATAATAAGAACTCTTGCCAAGTTCATAATCGGGCTACCTAACGTAGTACTGACAGTTAAAACCCTTATGGGAACCCTTATAAATATCGTGATAGAAGCGTAGTTCATTATCATATATGGTAGCGGGACTCCGAACCCTGAGGTTGAGGAGCAACAACGCGATGATGTTTTATTAGTTATTGGAGATCAGATTGTGGATCCAATGGAACACCCTAATGAGGGACCAGATGATATTCATATTGAGGACGTAGCGGTTGAGGATGTTGTCCTAGAAGGGATTGTTGCTGAGAAGAATCCCGTGGAGGATCCTAACAAGAATGAATAAAGGACCACTGAGGAATTGATGACCATGGTTAGGGAAACTACCAGAGGTAGGATTGGCCTGTCACTACCGGAGGTTCGTTCAAGTTTGTAAAGATAGTAGCCCCTTTGAAGCGGCTTACTCATAAGACTAAGAAGTTTGAATGGACAGAGAAATACGAGAAAAGATTTTAACAACTAAAGCAAAGGTTGGTGGCGACCCATATGTTGGCGTTGCCGGATGAAAAAGGAGATTTTGTGAATTGTAGTGACGCTTCGTATAAGGAATTAGGGTGCTTCTTATACAGCACAGCAAGGTAATCGCGTACGCGTCAAGATAATTAAGGGAATATAAAATTCGATATCCCCACCTATGAGCTTGGGCTCATGGCAATAGTTTTGCCCTAAAGATTGGAGGCACTACTTGTATGGTGAGAAGTGCGAGAATTACCTAAGCCATAAGTGCTCTAGTACATTTTCACGTAGAAAGAGCTCAACATACGCCAGAGAGGCGGTTAGAGCTAATCAAGAATTATGATTGGGAGATTCTTTATCATTCGGGGAAAGCCAATATGGTGGCTGATGCCCTTAGTAAAAAGGAGAGACTCAAGATGATAATGTCTTTTGGAGAGTTTATAAGAGATTTTGAGAAAATGGAAATAGAAGTGAAGGTAGCCGGAGCCGGTACCGAAAAGCTGTTTGAGATTGCAATACAGCCCGAATTATTGGAAAAATCATATTATGCCAAAAAAAAGAGTGATGAATGAAGGCAGAGAGCCAACAAATAGATATGAGATTAATACCGAGAAAGATGATAAGGGAATAATGAGGTATTCCTATAGAATTTGGGTTCCAAATGTTCAAGAGCTTAAAGATGAGATCTTAGATGAAAGTCATAGTTCAAGGAATAAGATTAAGGGCAAACCCTAAATGTGATAGTCAGGGAGGACGCCATCAATATAGAAGGAGCCCATAACATAATGGAGTGGAAAATGAGGATTTTAACGTATAAGATAACCCCAATTATGGGAGAAGGATGAAACATTTCATACTGAGGAAATAGAAGTCGAGCAAGACAGGGAGAACCAGGACGGTACTCCTATTGGGCAATCCATGGATCTACCTAAACAAAACCTTTACTATTATCCCCAACCACCACCTTGAGGAAACAATGCGGTAGGAAATTCTTTCAGGACCTATAAGTCGCTAAGCTCTCAGAGTTCCAAGGAACAAGCTGACCCAGTCGAGGCAAGAGCCTGGCTAAAGGAAATACAGGAATCATTTGAGATTCTAAATGATTGACGAACCACAAAAGACTATTTTTGTCACTTACCCTCCTAAGAGAGAGACCACCCGCTGGTGAAAAGCCAAGGAAGGCACGAAGCAAGAGATTATAATAAATTGATTTAAGTTCAGTCAATTGTTTTCGGGAAAGTAATTCCCAAAGATAAGGAGATTGTGTAAAAGCTTTAGAGCCTGAACAAAGGCATATGAGTATGATGAATTATGAATCTAAGTTGTAAAAGTTATCAAGATTCGTTCTGAGGACACGAATCCAGAATGACGGGATGTATGAAATCAATGCTTATGTTGTGTTGGTTCATGAATTAATGATAAGAGAAAGGAAAATAAAAAGAAACTGAAGTGGAAAGGAATATAAAGGCAATAGAGTTTGAGGAATGATAAGGGAGTTGGGTATGAGGAAACCCTAAAGACTCGTAGCAATAGAAATAGAAAAGTATGTAATCATCAGGATGAGGGTGATTCACCATGAGTTAAAGTTGATGATTGAAGGAACAAGAGATACATATATTTTATCCCCTGTAAGTTGGGTGGATTCGAGGAAACCTTGAGATAGTTCGAAGGATAAATAATGAGACGCTGATAGACTGAGGAGGCAAGGAAGTAAGAAATTAGGAAAAATTGGATGAAGGAAGTGACCTTCAAGAATGTGAAGTGTAAGACCGGTGGCTTGATACCCACAAAGGGAGACGCCATGTATGAAAGATATACCAACATTGAGGTGACTGTTGAGATAAACAACAAAAGTAAATAAGGAATTATTAAGAAGAGGTTCACGTTGAACACGACCAAAATCTTCCAGAACATCCTTGTTATCGTTACCAAATTAGGCAAGAAAAGCGGATAACCGTTGTTATCTTTTGTAGGCCATATTGATTGACCTCATTTTGAATATAGATGTTATTGTGAAATTAGGCATATACTATCGAGGTGGGAACGATTGAATAAGACACCCTTATCAGGGATATATGACTTGATTTATCCATGGAAGGATGCATGTACCTTTTTAAAGGTGGAATTAAGAATAGAACATTGGTAACTTAAAACTAATCCTAGGGGAATGCATAAAGGTTGGCATTTCACCCTTAATAGGGATAGTATGAGTTTTGACAGTATGAATTGGAAATCATTAAGCTAATAACAACCTTTAAGAATCAGTGGAGAAATTATTCAGAAGTATATAGACAATGGTTTTAGTAATAGTAAATGGTATTTTGATATGCCCTGTATCTAGGGAATACAGGAGGAACGATTCAAGGATAACCTTAGAGGTTTTACAAGGAGAAAGGAAAAATTCAAAATTTTCAAGAATAGAAATGTTGATAAAGGAAATATGACGTAATTATATTGATGCCAAGTGAGGCACGTGTTAAACCACGAGAAGGTATGGATCGAACCAGTAATGGTTGAAATTGTTCAGGGCAATTAGGACTTAAGATAAAAGATGTTCTAATTATGATTGAGAGTCAGTCATGACAGTGATTAACCTCTAAAGACTGAGGCAATAACTTATGGAAAAATGGTAATTTTTTTTTACTCATCAGATTTTAAGGAAAACATCTTCACATATGCTGTGATTGAAATAAGGTAGAAAATTTATTTGGAGGTGGTTAAAATGACATTGACTGTAAGGAAATTTTACTATCAGGAAAGGCCAAAGAGGTGGCCGACACTTTAAAGGTAAGAGGATAATTATAGGCACTTGTGCCAAAGGAATATAGTGATGATGGTTAAAGCTATGCATGTTGTATTATGGTTTGGAAGATTGACATTCCTTCTGATGACTGTGCAATACCCAACCGTAATAGTAGTTTGGTAAATGTTTAATTTGTGTAATCACCATGAGCGGGCTATCTATCTCAGAAGGTACTATCTTGAGAATAATCCAGGACCATGTTTCAAAAAGGACTAAACGAACCTTTGAGTTAAGTCTTCTATTGAAGGCATATGATTAAGAATGGTATTAACCTGCTATCGTTACTTTGATTAAAACTCTTCTGCAATTTTATCTACTTCATGTCATGAAAGTCCGTCAGAGTTTGGAGTGTTCTTCATGAATTATGATTGGTGGTTATGTTAACTCCTTAGAAGTATTCTATACGACATGTATGGACTCCGTATGGTTAGATATTAAGATTTCATGGAAAGTGAATGATGACAGTAGGTCAGTGGTGGACCATAGTAAGGCAGCAATGATTCTGCGAGTAATGAGCTGATTACAACCATGAGAGTTGTATTGGAATGGAGGTTGAGATTAAGTACCACTAATCGGGTCATGGTAGTGTATAAATTATCATTGATAGACTAATTAAGTAGAGTATCTACCTATTGAATATTTATTCCTTCTATCAATAGAGAATCGTATTACTATACGAGGAAGGTTGCGATGCAAGCATAGAATTCTAGTAACGATGATGTTTAGAATGAGATCCCAGGTTCGATTTTCAATATCGAGGGAGTTTCAAAGGTGATTGTGTATAAGCTCGAGGAAGAACATGGGTCCATAGAATGATGGACGGAATAGCAAAAATATTTAGGCATGTGAAATACGATGCTATAATACTTGATGTTGATATAAATACATATATGTTTTGTTCTCCTATGACAAACCTCTATAGTTCAGAGGTAGGTTCCAAGCCAGATATTTTGTGGCAGTATATTTTTTTATATATACAATTCTCCTCAGTTCGTTCTTTTCTCTTCTTTTCATTTTATGTAAGCTGAGAAGAACAACCCTTCCAGAAGGGGAGGTATTGCCGAATGACTATCTATCTGTGTGATAGAAGCCTAGTAGGATACCATCTATTGTTTAATTGCTTGTCAAGTACTAAAGGCTGGCCACCTTCCGTACTAACTATGCGATATAACAAGTGTTCATGATCATAGTGATCTCTCAACAAATTCCTTTACTTCTGTATGATTGATCAAACATTGGGAAATTGAAACAGCTGAAAAAGGAGTAGTAAAGTTATGGTGGTATTCGGAATGGAGATACATTCGTGATACTAAGGTTGACGCGTGTATTAAAAGGTTATAAAATGCTAACGAGCAAAGGTGTAACCAGTATAATATTAGGAACGGAAGATAATAATGATTACGAACTGGAAAATAGTGGGTATTGAGAAGCAAAAGCTATAATTCTAGAAGCTACGATGAGGGTCAGTGCAATAGACTTGAAAGAAATTGGAATGATCACTTAACACGGATTGAGTTTTCTTACAACAATAGATCATATGTCAGTATTGAGGTATCGCCTTATGAGATCCTTGAGGGAAACAATGTCGATCTCCCTTATGTTAGGATGAAGTTGTAGAGCGCAAGATGCTCAGACCAGCAGTGGTCCAAAGGACCAAGGATATGATAGATCTAATCAGAGGACGGCTGGTAGTAGCCCAAGATGGACATGATAAGTATGTTGATTTGACACGAAAGGACAAAGAATAGAAGTAGGGGACCTAGTGTTGTTAAAGGTATCCCCTTGGAAACCTTTAGAAAGGATTGATGAGATTCGGAAAGAAAGGAAAGCTAAGTCCACAATTTGTCGGACCCTTGGATGTATTAAGACGTTTTGGGAAGTTAGCATATGAGCTAGCCCTACCCCCGAACAGGTAGCAAGTCATAACGTGTTTCACGTATCAATGTTAAGGAAGTGTAATTCGGATGCCAGATAAATATGGGCATATGAGCGCATAGGCATGCGACCAGACATAACCTATAGGGAGCAACCAGAAAGGGTTATAGATCGAAAAGGAACAAGTGCTTAGGAGAAGGGTTATCAAACTATTCAGAGTTTGATGGAAGGACCACAATGTGGGAAAATTTACTCGAGAGTCAGAAAGTGCAATGCTAAGAGAGTATCCCTATTCATTTTCTATCTGATTCCGGGACGGAATCCTTTTAAGGAGGGGAGACTGTAATAACCCCAATTTTTGGAAATTTTTTGAAACCCTTATGAATAGTGTTTTTGCTGAATGAGAAAACTTTTCATGCCACACTAGGTAGAGGTTCTTTTATGGATATTCTGAGATTTTATTGGCACTCTATATGGTATATAAGTGTATGTAAAGATCGTCAGAATCCAATTCCGAACACTTTGATTTTCCCGGAAATCCGCTAGATATGGAAATAATTGAGTATAAGGTAACATGATAAAAATGATTTAAATTAAAGGATTATAAGAGAGGATCATAAAAGGAATACAATATATTGAGAAAGGTTAAGGGAACCTAAGTAATAAGATCCCGGGTATGATCCCTCAAACGATAAACGAAAACGAAAGTTAAGCGAACCGTATAACAGATCAGGAGTCATTAGGCAAACAATTAGAAGCTAATCAAAGAGATTAAAAGGGATGATGACATAGCAATGTGACATAAGCATGACATAAGGGGAAGGAGATGTGGTTGATTTAAAACCACACAAGGCTAGAAAGGTAATTAACCAAAAAACGAGACAAAAAGCAACCAACCAAGCCAAAACATTTCATTTTCATCAAAAAACACAAAACCCCCATTTTCTTCATGAAGCTCTCGGCCCCTTTTCTTAAAAAATGAAGATCCAAGCTCCACCACTTACTATTTAGCAAGGTATTTATCTAAGCTTCCCCATGGATAGTTACATACTTCCTATAAGTTTAAGCTTCCAATTCCAAGCCAATCTTTTTCTATAAATCATGGAAGAAGATGGTGAATAGTACTTTCTTGAAATTAATTTTTGTGTTCTTGATTTCTTTGAAAGAACAAGCTTGTAGGAGGTTAGATTAAGGCTTCCATGGGCATTTCAAGGATCTTTCATGGATTAAAAGCTCCAAGGAAGGTATAAACTCCAAACCCTAGCTTTGGTTTTGAGTAATTAGGAATGAATATGATTGATATAGTATATGTGAAGCATGAGGCTTGTTTGTTTAAAGTTTGGTTGAGTTTGTAGAGATTAGTTGGTTTTGTGGTGTTTTTGGAGTTGTAAATCTTGTTAATTAGTTAATGAACTTAAGTATAGCTTTTAGTTCATGTTTGAGGGTAGTATAAAGTTGATAATATTGAGTTGTTGGGGCTGTTGGAGTGTGTTTTGGATGGATGTTGGTTGTATGATTGATTTGGGGTTGATTGGTGGTTGTTTTGGAATGGTATAAATTTGGGAAATCGCGTAAACATAGCCGCCATAATGCCCGATTTACCGTAGACTGTTTTTGTTCTTAACATCAGAACCCTTGAACTCACTGCTAGGTTTTGACCATTGCCATGTTTAGATAGTTCATGTTACGAGCTTCATTTTGATATGTGGTTCGTTTGATTCCGATGAACGGTTTAGGAGAAACGGCCGTTTTAAGTAACGACGTTTCGCGAACGAACCCTTACCCCTTGCCTTACTTTGAAACATAGGTTAAAGACCTTAAAGGACTAATTGAAGTATGAAACATTTATGTAAGGTGTAATAGGCAGTTGGTAAGACACTTGCGATATATTGTAGCATGTGATATGGTAAATATGCATGCCTGTTTCGTATTCTTGCCATTTATATCTGTTGGTTCAGTTGATAATACCTATGCTAGAGAATAGCGGTAAATTGCATATACCCTTAGTATAGGGACCCAAAGGTGAAAACATTTTCTAAAACCGGGAGTCGAGGATCCCGAGTAGATTTTATATATATATTTATATATATATATATATGGTTATAGTTTTCAAAACTATTAATCGAATAAGGTTTATTCGATAACTTTATTTTATTATTGAATATTATTTCGAATATTCATCCGAGGACTTATGACTCCTTTATTTTATTATTGAATATTATTTTGAATATTCATCCGAGGACTTATGACTCCTTTATTTTATTATTGAATATTATTTCGAATATTCATCCGAGGACTTATGACTCCTTTTATTTTATTAATTGAATATTATTTGAATATTCATTTGAGGATGTATGACTCCTTTATTTTATTTAATGAATATTATTTATAATATTCATTCGAGGTATTATGACTCCGCTTATTACTGAAATATATTCTTTATTTTATTAAAGAATAAGGTGTCAAGAATCATACTTATTTTCGATTATTCAAATAAAGATAGTACTTTCATATAAGTATATCTTTGGTTATTTAATATCCATTTCAAGTATAAGTTTTAAAACTTCTACTTCGATTATTTTTATAAGGATTATCTTTATGAGAATATTATTTAAATAATATTATTCATATATTTTCTAATATATCGGGACTGATTTATTTTAATAAATCAGCAGTACTCCAAACATTCTTAAAAATGTTTTCGAGTCTTCAAAATGATTTTTAAAGTTAGAGTGGACCCCAAAACTCATTTTTATATTTAAGATCTTCCTTTCAAAGGGGATTTAAATACTCGCTCAAAACCTGGGGGATCCAGCTCTGTGGTGCATTTTACATTCGCAACGTGGTTGCTGTTTTGAGAAAACAAATGAATTGATTACTTACCCAACGTTCGGGAAGTAAGCCCATCTAATTGAGTCGGCATAAGCGACAGGCCGGGGTACGGTCTATCAAAGTGTAAGTGGCTGGGTGGCAGTCCATCAACGCGTAAGAGGCCGGGTGGTGGTCCAGCACAAGGACCTTATGTGGCCAGGGTGATGACCGGTGGGGGATTCATCCATCTACTAGTAGAAAAGATTACTTATTGGTATCGTTGCCTGATCAGCAAGATATCGGGTTTATGCCAAAATTCTTTTCCTTTCCAAAATTCATTGGATGTTACCAGCTCTGTTCATACTTTACATAACAGAGGTTCCAGGAAATGTTTAAGAGATATATATTTGGATATATATCGGGACTAAATAAAGTATCTCGTAACTTTATTTCATTCAATAATATTTCAAAGATTGAATCTATTCAAGTCTTAACTTGTGGTCTCATCTATGGGATGACTTTTTTTTTTAAAACCTATAATACTTTGAACAGTGGTAGTTCAAGTAGCCTTATAAATGATATAAGTATAGTGAAGTATTTGGTAACTTCATCTTCCTTTAAGCTTATATCCAGTAAGTAATTATCTTACTTTTGATAAAAGATTCTAGTAAGTATCCATTTAGATACTTGTATTATGGTTATCACTATATATTATCTTGTGAGCTGTAAGGCTCACTCTTGCTTTATTTCTTTATCACACAACAACAGTTAGGAAAGATGGCCAGACTCCAGCAGACCCAGCGCAAGCGCGTGGGAAGCGTCCCGCGTCTTCCCGTTGATGTTGTAGCTGCAGAGGAAGATCTATTGGTAGATCAGGCATTCTACTTTTGAGAATCAATTATGTATAATTATAACTTGTGGCAGATAATGGCAATTAATTGTAAACTTATTAAGTAATCATTTTGGGTTGTAATAACTTTTAAATTGTGGATTCAAAGACTTGTACTTATTTCAATTTCATCTCTGAGACTATAACGGGTTGTGGTGTGTGTTAGCGTGGGGTCACAACATAAGGTTAATTATTATTAATTAAGTGAAGTGATATTGTGGAAAGAAAGACCGTGACGACCCGGATCCCTGACCCCGGATCTGGGGGTGTTACAGAAGTGGTATCAGAGCTAAGCATTATAAACCTCAGAGATGATGTGACGTTAAGATAATAAGTTCACTAAGATAATAAGAACTCTTGCCAAGTTCATAGTCGGGCTACCTAACGTAGTACTGACAGTTAAAACCCTTATGGGAACCCTTATAAATATCGTGATAGAAGCGTAGTTCATTATCATATATGGTAGCGGGACTCCGAACCCTGAGGTTGAGGAGCAACAACGCGATGATGTTTTATTAGTTATTGGAGATCAGATTGTGGATCCAATGGAACACCCTAATGAGGGACCAGATGATATTCATATTGAGGACGTAGCGGTTGAGGATGTTGTCCTAGAAGGGATTGTTGCTGAGAAGAATCCCGTGGAGGATCCTAACAAGAATGAATAAAGGACCACTGAGGAATTGATGACCATGGTTAGGGAAACTACCAGAGGTAGGATTGGCCGGTCACTACCGGAGGTTCGTTCAAGTTTGTAAAGATAGTAGCCCCTTTGAAGCGGCTTACTTATAAGACTAAGAAGTTTGAATGGACAGAAAAATACGAGAAAAGATTTTAACAACTAAAGCAAAGGTTGGTGGCGACCCATATGTTGGCGTTGCCAGATGAAAAAGGAGATTTTGTGAATTGTAGTGACGCTTCGTATAAGGAATTAGGGTGCTTCTTATACAGCACAGCAAGGTAATTGCGTACGCGTCAAGATAATTAAGGGAATATAAAATTCGATATCCCCACCTATGAGCTTGGGCTCATGGCAATAGTTTTGCCCTAAAGATTGGAGGCACTACTTGTATGGTGAGAAGTGCGAGAATTACCTAAGCCATAAGTGCTCTAGTACATTTTCACGTAGAAAGAGCTCAACATACGCCAGAGGAGGCGGTTAGAGCTAATCAAGAATTATGATTGGGAGATTCTTTATCATTCGGGGAAAGCCAATATGGTGGCTGATGCCCTTAGTAAAAAGGAGAGACTCAAGATGATAATGTCTTTTGGAGAGTTTATAAGAGATTTTGAGAAAATGGAAATAGAAGTGAAGGTAGCCGGAGCCGGTACCGAAAAGCTGTTTGAGATTGCAATACAGCCCGAATTATTGGAAAAATCATATTATGCCAAAAAAAAGAGTGATGAATGAAGGCAGAGAGCCAACAAATAGATATGAGATTAATACCGAGAAAGATGATAAGGGAATAATGAGGTATTCCTATAGAATTTGGGTTCCAAATGTTCAAGAGCTTAAAGATGAGATCTTAGATGAAAGTCATAGTTCAAGGAATAAGATTAAGGGCAAACCCTAAATGTGATAGTCAGGGAGGACGCCATCAATATAGAAGGAGCCCATAACATAATGGAGTGGAAAATGAGGATTTTAACGTATAAGATAACCCCAATTATGGGAGAAGGATGAAACATTTCATACTGAGGAAACAAAAGTCGAGCAAGACAGGGAGAACCAGGACGGTACTCCTATTGGGAAATCCATGGATCTACCTAAACAAAACCTTTACTATTATCCCCAACCACCACCTTGAGGAAACAATGCGGTAGGAAATTCTTTCAGGACCTATAAGTCGCTAAGCTCTCAGAGTTCCAAGGAACAAGCTGACCCAGTCGAGGCAAGAGCCTGGCTAAAGGAAATACAGGAATCATTTGAGATTCTAAATGATTGACGAACCACAAAAGACTATTTTTGTCACTTACCCTCCTAAGAGAGAGACCACCCGCTGGTGAAAAGCCAAGGAAGGCACGAAGCAAGAGATTATAATAAATTGATTTAAGTTCAGTCAATTATTTTCGGGAAAGTAATTCCCAAAGATAAGGAGATAGTGTAAAAGCTTTAGAGCCTGAACAAAGGCATATGAGTATGATGAATTATGAATCTAAGTTGTAAAAGTTATCAAGATTCGTTCTGAGGACACGAATCCAGAATGACGGGATGTATGAAATCAATGCTTATGTTGTGTTGGTTCATGAATTAATGATAAGAGAAAGGAAAATAAAAAGAAACTGAAGTGGAAAGGAATATAAAGGCAATAGAGTTTGAGGAATGATAAGGGAGTTGGGTATGAGGAAACCCTAAAGACTCGTAGCAATAGAAATAGAAAAGTATGTAATCATCAGGATGAGGGTGATTCACCATGAGTTAAAGTTGATGATTGAAGGAACAAGAGATACATATATTTTATCCCCTGTAAGTTGGGAGGATTCGAGGAAACCTTGAGATAGTTCGAAGGATAAATAATGAGACGCTGATAGACTGAGGAGGCAAGGAAGTAAGAAATTAGGAAAAATTGGATGAAGGAAGTGACCTTCAAGAATGTGAAGTGTAAGACCGGTGGCTTGATACCCAGAAAGGGAGACGCCATGTATGAAAGATATACCAACATTGAGGTGACTGTTGAGATAAACAACAAAAGTAAATAAGGAATTATTAAGAAGAGGTTCACGTTGAACACGACCAATATCTTCCAGAACATCCTTGTTATCGTTACCAAATTAGGCAAGAAAAGCGGATAACCGTTGTTATCTTTTGGAGGCCATATTGATTGACCTTATTTTGAATACAGATGTTATTGTGAAATTAGGCATATACTATCGAGGTGGGAATGATTGAATAAGACACCCTTATCAGGGATATATGACTTGATTTATCCATGGAAGGATGCATGTACCTTTTTAAAGGTGGAATTAAGGATAGAACATCGGTAACTTAAAACTAATCCTAGGGGAATGCATAAAGGTTGGCATTTCACCCTTAATAGGGATAGTATGAGTTTTGACAGTATGAATTGGAAAGGATTAATCTAATAACAACCTTTAAGAATCAGTGGAGAAATTATTCAGAAGTATATAGACAATGGTTTTAGTATTAGTAAATGGTATTTTGATATGCCCTGTATCTAGGGAATACAGGAGGAACGATTCAAGGATAACCTTAGAGGTTTTACAAGGAGAAAGGCAAAATTCAAAATTTTCAAGAATAGAAATGTTGATAAAGGAAATATGACGTAATTATATTGATGCCAAGTGAGGCACGTGTTAAACCACGAGAAGGTATGGATCGAACCAGTAATGGTCGAAATTGTTCAGGGCAATTAGGACTTAAGATAAAAGATGTTCTAATTATGATTGAGAGTCAGTCATGACAGTGATTAACCTCTAAAGACTGAGGCAATAACTTATGGAAAAATGGTAATTTTTTTTTACTCATAAGATTTTAAGGAAAACATCTTCACATAAGCTGTGATTGAAATAAGGTAGAAAATTTATTTGGAGGTGGTTAAAATGACATTGACTGTAAGGAAATTTTACTATCAGGAAAGGCCAAAGAGGTGGCCGACACTTTAAAGGTAAGAGGATAATTATAGGCGCTTGTGCCAAAGGAATATAGTGATGATGGTTAAAGCTATGCAGGTTGTATTATGGTTTGGAAGATTGACATTCCTTCTGATGACTGTGCAATACCCAACCGTAATAGTAGTTTGGTAAAGGTTTAATTTGTGTAATCACCATGAGCGGGCTATCTATCTCAGAAGGTACTATCTTGAGAATAATCCAGGACCATGTTTCAAAAAGGACTAAACGAACCTTTGAGTTAAGTCTTCTATTGAAGGCATATGATTAAGAATGGTATTAACCTGCTATCGTTACTTTGATTGAAACTCTTCTGCAATTTTATCTACTTCATGTCATGAAAGTACGTCAGAGTTTGGAGTGTTCTTCATGAATTACGATTGGTGGTTATGTTAACTCCTTAGAAGTATTCTATACGACATGTATGGACTCCGTATGGTTAGATATTAAGATTTCATGGAAAGTGAATGATGACAGTAGGTCAGTGGTGGACCATAGTAAGGCAGCAATGATTCTGCGAGTAATGAGCTGATTACAACCATGAGAGTTGTATTGGAATGGAGGTTGAGATTAAGTACCACTAATCGGGTCATGGTAGTGTATAAATTATCATTGATAGATTAATTAAGTAGAGTATCTACCTATTGAATATTTATTCCTTCTATCAATAGAGAATCGTATTACTATACGAGGAAGGTTGTGATGCAAGCATAGAATTCTAGTAACGATGATGTCTAGAATGAGATCCCAGGTTCGATTTTCAATATCGAGGGAGTTTCAAAGGTGATTGTGTATAAGCTCGAGGAAGAACATGGGTCCATAGAATGATGGACGGAATAGCAAAAATATTTAGGCATGTGAAATACGATGCTATAATACTTGATGTTGATATAAATACATATATGTTTTGTTCTCCTATGACAAACCTCTATAGTTCAGAGGTAGGTTCCAAGCCAGATATTTTGTGGCAGTATATTTTTTTATATATACAATTCTCTTCAGTTCATTCTTTTCTCTTCTTTTCATTTCATGTAAGCTGAGAAGAACAACCCTTCCAGAAGGGGAGGTATTGCCGAATGACTATCTATCTGTGTGATAGAAGCCTAGTAGGATACCATCTATTGTTTAATTGCTTGTCAAGTACTAAAGGCTGGCCACCTTCTGTACTAACTATGCGATATAACAAGTGTTCATGATCATAGTGATCTCTCAACAAATTCCTTTACTTCTATATGATTGATCAAACTTTGGGAAATAGAAACAGCTGAAAAAGGAGTAGTAAAGTTATGGTGGTATTCGGAATGGAGACACATTCCTGATACTAAGGTTGACGCGTGTATTAAAAGGTTATAAAATGGTAACGAGCAAAGGTGTAACCAGTATAATATTAGGAACGGAAGATAATAGCGATTACGAACTGGAAAAGAGTGGGTATTGAGAAGCAAAAGCTATAATTCTAGAAGCTACGATGAGGGTCAGTGCAATAGACTTGAAAGAAATTGGAATGATCACTTAACAAGGATTGAGTTTTCTTACAACAATAGATCATATGTCAGTATTGAGGTATCGCCTTATGAGATCCTTGAGGGAAGACAATGTCGATCTCTCTTATGTTAGGATGAAGTTGTAGAGCGCAAGATGCTCAGACCAGCAGTGGTCCAAAGGACCAAGGATATGATAGATCTAATCAGAGGACGGCTGGTAGTAGCCCAAGATGGATATGATAAGTATGTTGATTTGACACGAAAGGACAAAGAATAGAAGTAGGGGACCTAGTGTTGTTAAAGGTATCCCCTTGGAAACCTTTGGAAAGGATTGATGAGATTCGGAAAGAAAGGAAAGCTAAGTCCACAATTTGTCGGACCCTTGGATGTATTAAGACATTTTGGGAAGTTAGCATATGAGCTAGCCCTACCCCCGAACAGGTAGCAAGTCATAACGTGTTTCACGTATCAATGTTAAGGAAGTGTAATTCGGATGCCAGATAAATAGGGGCATATGAGCGCATAGGCATGCGACCAGACATAACCTATAGGGAGCAACCAGAAAGGGTTATAGATCGAAAAGGAACAAGTGCTTAGGAGAAGGGTTATCAAACTATTCAGAGTTTGATGGAAGGACCACAATGTGGGAAAATTTACTCGAGAGTCAGAAAGTGCAATGCTAAGAGAGTATCCCTATTCATTTTCTATCTGATTCCGGGACGAAATCCTTTTAAGGAGGGGAGACTGTAATAACCCCAATTTTTGGAAAATTTTTGAAACCCTTATGAATAGTGTTTTTACTGAATGAGAAAACTTTTCATGCCACACTAGGTAGGGGTTCTTTTATGGATATTCTGAGATTTTATTGGCACTCTATATGGTATATAAGTGTATGTAAAGATCGTCAGAATCCAATTCCGAACACTTTGATTTTCCCGGAAATCCACTAGATACGGAAAGAATTGAGTATAAGGTAACATGATAAAAATGATTTAAATTAAAGGATTATAAGAGAGGATCATAAAAGGAATACAATATATTGAGAAAGGTTAAGGGAATCTAAGTAATAAGATCCCGGGTATGATCCCTCAAACGATAAACGAAAACGAAAGTTAAGCGAACCGTATAACAGATCAGCGGTCATTAGGCAAACAATGAGAAGCTAATCAAAGAGATTAGAAGGGATGATGACATAGCAATGTGACATAAGCATGACATAAGGGGAAGAAGATGTGGTTGATTTAAAACCACACAAAGTCAAGGCTAGAAAGGTAATTAACCAAAAAACAAGACAAAAAGCAACCAACCAAGCCAAAACATTTCATTTTCATCAAAAAACACAAAACCCCCATTTTCTTCATGAAGCTCTCGGCCCCTTTTCTTAAAAAATGAAGATCCAAGCTCCACCACTTACTATTTAGCAAGGTATTTATCTAAGCTTCCCCATGGATAGTTACATACTTCCTATAAGTTTAAGCTTCCAATTCCAAGCCAATCTTTTTCTATAAATCATGGAAGAAGATGGTGAATAGTACTTTCTTGAAATTAATTTTTGTGTTCTTGATTTCTTTGAAAGAACAAGCTTGTAGGAGGTTAGATTAAGGCTTCCATGGGCATTTCAAGGATCTTTCATGGATTAAAAGCTCTAAGGAAGGTATAAACTCCAAACCCTAGCTTTGGTTTTGAGTAATTAGGAATGAATATGATTGATATAGTATATGTGAAGCATGAGGCTTGTTTGTTTAAATTTTGGTTGAGTTTGTAGAGATTAGTTGGTTTTGTGGTGTTTTTGGAGTTGTAAATCTTGTTAATTAGTTAATGAACTTAAGTATAGCTTTTAGTTCATGTTTGAGGGTAGTATAAAGTTGATAATATTGAGTTGTTGGGGCTGTTGGAGTGTGTTTTGGATGGATGTTGGTTGTATGATTGATTTGGGGTTGATTGGTGGTTGTTTTGGAATGGTTTAAATTTGGGAAATCGCGTAAACATAGCCGCCATAATGCCCGATTTACCGTAGACTGTTTTTGTTCTTAACATCAGAACCCTTGAACTCACTGCTAGGTTTTGACCATTGCCATGTTTAGATAGTTCATGTTACGAGCTTCATTTTGATATGTGGTTCGTTTGATTCCGATGAACGGTTTAGGAGAAACGGCCGTTTTAAGTAACGACGTTTCGCGAACGAACCCTTACTCCTCGCCTTACTTTGAAACATAGGTTAAAGACCTTAAAGGACTAATTGAAGTATGAAACATTTATGTAAGGTGTAATAGGCAGTTGGTAAGACACTTGCGATATATTGTAGCATGTGATATGGTACATATGCATGCCTGTTTCGTATTCTTGCCATATATATCTGTTGGTTCAGTTGATAATACCTATGCTAGAGAATAGCGGTAAATTGCATATACCCTTAGTATAGGGACCCAAAGGTGAAAACATTTTCTAAAACCGGGAGTCGAGGATCCCGAGTAGATTTTATATATATATATTTATATATATATATATATGGTTATAGTTTTCAAAACTATTAATCGAATAAGATTTATTCGATAACTTTATTTTATTATTGAATATTATTTCGAATATTCATCCGAGGACTTATGACTCCTTTATTTTATTATTGAATATTATTTTGAATATTCATCCGAGGACTTATGACTCCTTTATTTTATTATTGAATATTATTTCGAATATTCATCCGAGGACTTATGACTCCTTTTATTTTATTAATTGAATATTATTTGAATATTCATTTGAGGATGTATGACTCCTTTATTTTATTTAATGAATATTATTTATAATATTCATTCGAGGTATTATGACTCCGCTTATTACTGAAATATATTCTTTATTTTATTAAAGAATAAGGTGTCAAGAATCAAACTTATTTTCGATTATTCAAATAAAGATAGTACTTTCATATAAGTATATCTTTGGTTATTTAATATCCATTTCAAGTATAAGTTTTAAAACTTCTACTTCGATTATTTTTATAAGGATTATCTTTATGAGAATATTATTTAAATAATAATATTAAGATATTTTCTAATATATCGGGACTGATTTATTTTAATAAATCAGCAGTACTCCAAACATTCTTAAAAATGTTTTCGAGTCTTCAAAATGATTTTTAAAGTTAGAGTGGACCCCAAAACTCATTTTTATATTTAAGATCTTCCTTTCAAAGGGGATTTAAATACTCGCTCAAAACCTGGGGGATCCATCTCTGTGGTGCATTTTACATTCGCAACGTGGTTGCTGTTTTGAGAAAACAAATGAATTGATTACTTACCCAACGTTCGGGAAGTAAGCCCATCTAATTGAGTCGGCATAAGCGACAGGCCGGGGTACGGTCTATCAAAGTGTAAGTGGCTGGGTGGCAGTCCATCAACGCGTAAGAGGCCGGGTGGCGGTCCAGCACAAGGTCCTTATGTGGCCAGGGTGATGACCAGTGGGGGATTCATCCATCTACTAGTAGAAAATGTTACTTATTGGTATCTTTGCCTGATCAGCAAGATATCGAGTTTATGCCAAAATTCTTTTCCTTTCCAAAATTCATTGGATGTTACCAGCTCTGTTCATACTTTACATAACAGAGGTTCCAGGAAATGTTTAAGAGATATATATTTGGATATATATCGGGACTAAATAAAGTATCTCGTAACTTTATTTCATTCAATAATATTTCAAAGATTGAATCTATTCAAGTCTTAACTTGTGGTCTCATCTATGGGATGACTTTTTTTTTAAAACCTATAATACTTTGAACAGTGGTAGTTCAAGTAGCCTTATAAATGATATAAGTATAGTGAAGTATTTGGTAACTTCATCTTCCTTTAAGCTTATATCCAGTAAGTAATTATCTTACTTTTGATAAAAGATTCTAGTAAGTATCCATTTATATACTTGTATTATGGTTATCACTATATATTATCTTGCGAGCTGTAAGGCTCACTCTTGCTTTATTTCTTCATCACACAACAACAGTTAGGAAAGATGGCCAGACTCCAGCAGACCCAGCGCAAGCGCGTGGGAAGCGTCCCGCGTCTTCCCGTTGATGTTGTAGCTGCTATAGCTGCAGAGGAAGATCTATTGGTAGATCAGGCATTCTACTTTTGAGAATCAATTATGTATAATTATAACTTGTGGCAGATAATGACAATTAATTGTAAACTTATTAAGTAATCATTTTGGGTTGTAATAACTTTTAAATTATGGATTCAAAGACTTGTACTTATTTCAATTTCATCTCTGAGACTATAACGGGTTGTGGTGTGTGTTAGCGTGGGGTCACAGCATAAGGTTAATTATTATTAATTAAGTGAAGTGATATTGTGGAAAGAAAGACCGTGACGACCCGGATCCCTGACCCCGGATCTGGGGGTGTTATAATCGTCGAGGTATTTGCTTAAGTCTATAAATTGACTTAAGCAGCCTACAAACCAAATGTTGATTTGGAAACTCAGAAAGTAGACCAGCTGACAGATGATACTCAGGTAGCAAAGCCATATATACTTTCTCATCTAAAATACCATGAAGGAAAGCATTCGTGACATCAAGATACTTGATATACCAGTTGTGCTTAGCAGATAAAGTAAACAATAAATGAAGAGTAGACATCTTGACTACCGGAGCAAATGTCTCAAAATAATCTAACCCAGCTGTTTGAGTAAATCCCTTTGCAACAAGACGAGCCTTGTCACGATCTACATCTCCATTAGCAAGATACTTGACCTTATATAACCATTTACAACCCACCATCTTCTTACCAGGTGGTAAAGGCTTAATCGACCAAGTTTGGTTGGCTTCTGGAGCTGCCAATTTGACACTCATAACTTCACACCAAGCAGACAGTTTGACAGCTTGTTTATAAGTAGGTGGCTCAGAAACTTTGAGAGGACATGAACACCACTGTGGATGCATCAAAAGGCGGATCAACCACATATGTAGGTAAGGTAGTACAAGCATTAAGGTAATATTGGTTGCAAAAATGTGAAGGAAGACCAGTATAGTAAGAGAATTTAAAAGGCAATTGTCTAGCACGAGAAGATTTTGAAGGATGAGTAACTGTAAGACGAGATGGAGTTGGCAACACTTATAACTCTTTTTCTATCAAATAAGTAATAAAAAACCTAATTTTGTTTTTGCTTAATAATTATATAAAAAGCTATTTAAATTCAAATACGCTAATGTGTCGATAAAGTTCACGTTCCATACTTTGTATGAAAGATGACTACGAACAGTGTTGTTGAGGTTAATGATCTGTCAAGAGGAAAGTTTGCATTTATGTTTTATTTGAAAAAGTTTTTTTTAATAAAATTAACTAGAAATTATGTCTTATTTAGAAGAAATTTGCGTTCATGTCATCATAAAATAAAATAACCATGAACAGAGAGATTTAAACTTTTAACTAAAATGAAAGAACTACATGAGGCTGCTTAAACTCAACGGTATTTTACCAGTAAAATGAATAAAACTTAGGCCTCCTAATTAAACACAGTAAAAGCCGGACAATTTTATTAGACTGCATAAGATAGATAGTGGTTAAGTTAGAAATTAGTTAAGGGTAGATTAGACATTTAATCTAGTTGAGAGTTAGTTACTTCCCGCCTAAAAGTTTATTCTTGTAAACTTGTATATAACTCAAAATAATCTGTATATTTTATTCATTCAATACAATTTTCATTTTTCATATTAGAAATTCTACATGGTATCAGAGCTATGATCTCTGTTTCTTTAGTTTGTTACATCTTTTTCCGCCATTAAAGCTTCAATCAAGTTTTTTTCATTCTTGTTTTTCGTTCTTTCAGTAGTAAAGTTCAGTGTTTCTATTTGCAACAATCATTCTACTGGTTGTTGATAGTAATCATAGTAAAATTGATTGAATTCGATCATTTTACGATCATTTTCTTTTTCTATCAATCTCTCTCTGTGTGACATTTCATCAAACATTATGTCTACATCGACGGATAATTCTACAGATGCTACAAAAACTCCAGAATCTGATCTTGAAAGTTCATATCAGTCAGTTACTTTGGATGCGAGTCATCCATTATATCTACATCCTTTAGATCATCCTGGTCAAGTTCTTGTTACTAGTGTCTTGAATGGTGAAAACTTCAATGAATGGAAAAGATCGATGTCTCTTGCACTTTTAGCGAAGAATAAACTTGGTTTTGTTACCGGAAAATTCAAGGTTCCTTCTGAATCATCTTCTTATCTTGCACATTGGCAGCGTTGCAATGATATGATAATTACTTGGCTTCTTAACTCTGTTGTTCCTGAGATTCGTTCTAGTCTTGTTTACATTGCTCTTGCAAGTGATGTTTGGGATGATATCAATATGCGTTTCTCTCAGAGTAATGGTCCACACATTTTTGTGTTAAAAAAGGCTTTAAGCTCTCTTGCACAAGAAAATCTTACTATTTATGGATATTACATAAAATTTAAGATGAACATATATCAATATCACAAGCAAGAAGATTAGAGAGCAAATCATGACAACATGTAATATGGTCTGTTGCTCCTGAATCAAGAATCCAATCTCTAGAGGCATGACAATTAACAAGGCATACAGAAGTGAACAGGAACGAGACAGAGTACCTGATTGAGGTGGTTCAAAGTTTGTTTGAGACAATTGACTTTGATTTAGAAGATTCAATAACTGTTGATACTGAATATCAGACAAACAATTTCCAACAGAGTTTTCAGGACCAGCAGAGCTTTCAACTTTCTCAGTAGAGGTTGGCACTGTGGATGAAGCAGCAATTTGAGCAACAAAATTGTTCTCCTGATGATTAGCCTTAGCAGGAGCAACATTTTGCTTATTCTTTGGTGGAAAACCAATCAAATGAAAACAACGATCCTTAGTATGATTCTTTCCATGATAATAAGTGCACTCCAGATTAAACCTCCTTCCATCAGGCATCTTAACATCAGTTTTCTTGAAATCAGATCTAGGAAACCTAGCTTTACTCATAAGAGCAGCAGACTCAGTCAGTAGTGTTTGACAGAGCTACATAATTTCTCTGGTGTTCTTCTTGTTGCAATAGTGACAAAACAGTTGTTAGTGGAGGGATAGGATTCATCATAAGGATTGACCACGAATATTAGTGTAAACTTCATTTAATCCAATCAAAAACTGAGTAACTTTCATAACCTCTTCATATTGTTCTTGTTGCTTCTTAGCTTTACAGAGACAGACACATACACACTTACCTAATGGAGAGTTTACAAAGGTTAAACTTAAAGGAACTATAGTGTTAACATCTGAACTTACTCTTTATGATGTTCTTTTGGTACCTAGTTTCCAATTCAACTTGATTTCTGTCAGTAAACTGACTTTATCTGTGCCTTGCACACTTCAATTTTTATCTCATCTGTGTGTTATTCAGGACTGTATAATGAAGAAAACATTGGGGATTGGTAAACTCCAAGGTTCACTGTACAAGTTACTTCTACCAACTTCATCACAATTCACTTCTCTGTTTCCTCAAGTTTCAGCTCACTGTAATGCTGCTCATTCAGACAATTCAAAACTTTGGCATTCTAGATTAGGTCACATACCTTTTCCTGTAATGCAGAAGATTAGTGCTATTGCTACTCAAGTTGAGTTCTGTAGTTTTATTCCTTGTGATGTTTGTCATTTTGCTAAACAAATCAGGTCTTCTTTTCCAGCTAGTACTAGTCATTCTACTGAACCTTTTCATTTGTTACATTGTGATTTGTGGGGGCCTTACAAGTATAAGACATATTTTACTTGTAATTCTTTTCTTACTATAGTGGATGACTGTAGTAGATGTACCTGGACCTTCTTGATATCAAATAAATCTCAAGTATTCTTAATTTTTTCTAATTTTCTGATTCACATTAAGAATCATTTCAAAGCCTTAGTTAAAATTGTGAGATCTGATAATGGCTCAAATTTTTTTAATAAAGATCTTACAAAATTGTTTCAGTCTTATGGAATTGATCATCAAAGTTCTTGTGTTGAGACTCTTCAACAAAATGGAAGGGCTGAAAGAAAACACAGACATCTTCTTCTGTTGCAAGAGCTCTCAAATTCAATTCAAAAGTTCCAATTCATCTTTGGGGAGATTGTTTACTCACTACCACTTATATCATAAACAAAACTCCATCTAAAATCTTAAACAACTTATCTCCTTATGAAATACTTTTTCATAAACCACCTCTCTATGATCATATGAGAGTATTTGGTTGTCTTGCATATGCTTCTACCTTGTCTAAGAGAGCAGATAAGTTTGCTCCAAGAGCAACTAAATATGTGTTCATTGGATATCCTCAACATCAAAAAGGCTACAAACTCATTAATATTGAAACATGTCATAAGTTTGTGTCTACAGATGTTGTCTTTTATGAGAATGTTTTTCCCTATACTACATCTGTTTCCATTACTTCAACCATGTTTCCTTCAGATTCTTCTTTTATTGATGATTTAGTATTGTCAAATACTCCATCTTCTGCACACACTGAGCTGGAACATCATCATTTTCCTTCTATTTCATATGATTCACATCATTCTCATGATACTTCACCTTCTGCTAATTCTCATCTTGATAATTCTCATGATTCTGATAACACTGATCATATATCTTCTTCTGATAGTGGTTCTGCTACAGTATTACCTATACCTGAGAAAAGTTCTAGACCTATTAGAGTAAAACAATTACCAGTTAAGTTCTCAGATTATACAGGTCTTCCAACAATTCTTAATAAGACTTGTGCCACAACTGTTACATATCCACTTCATATTGTTGATTCCGTGCAAGGTTTTACACCAACTTATCAGGCTTTTGTAGCAAATTCCACTGTCATCCCTGAAACCTTATTTTATTCTCAAGCTATAAAAGATTCTAACCGGTGTAAAGCAATGCAATTAGAACTGAGTGCTTTGGAAGCCAATAATACTTGGCAAATTACTTCTCTTCCTCCCGGCAAGAAGGCAATGGGTTGTAAATGGATTTATAAAGTCAAGTATAAATCTGATGGTACTTTGGAAAGATATAAAGCCAGATTGGTGGCTCAAGGTTTTACACAGACTGCAGGAGTGGATTATTTTCAAACCTTTCCACCAGTAGCTAAAATGGCCACTGTCAGAATGGTACTATCCATTGCTGCTATTCAAAACTGGCATATTAATCAGTTGGACATTACCAATGCTTTTTTAAATGGAGATCTTCATGAAGAAGTGTACATGAGATTGCCTCCAGGTGTGCCTATTCCTGCTTCTTTTGTTGGCACTAATCCTGTCAGTGGTTTGATAAGCTTTCTGATGCTGTTATCCAATTTGGCTTTACACAATCAAGGGGAGATGCTTCTATATTTTATCTACATTCAGTTACTTCAGTTACAGTATTGCTGGTTTATGCTGATGACATAATACTGGCTGGTTCTTATGTCAAGCAAATTGGAAAGATAAAAGAGTTTCTTGCTTCTAAGTTCAAACTGAAAGATTTAGGACACTTGAACTATTTTCTTGGACTTGAAATAACAAGGTCTTCAGAAGGCATATATATACATCAAAGGAAGTATGCAATGAATTTGCTGGAGAATACAGGTCTGTTAGCTGCAAATCCAAGTGCTATAACCATGGAAGCTCAACATAATCTCCAGTATGATTCTGGAACATCTTTTCCTGATGCTATGCAATACAGAAGATTGGTTAGGCAGTTGATTTATTTGACAATTACCAGACCATACATTTCTTATCCAGTGCATATATTGAGTCAGTTTATGGCTGCACCAACAGATGTTCATTGGAAGGCTGCACTGAAATTAGTAAGGTACATAAAGGGTAATCCTGGCCAAGGTATGTTTTTATCAGCTAAAAGTCCATTAAAATTGAAAGCTTTTTGTGATGCTGATTGGGCTACATGTCCTATGACTAGAAGATCATTGTCTGGATATTGTGTCATGTTAGGAGATTCACTTATTTCATGGAAATGCAAAAAGCAGAATACAATAGCAAGATCTTCTGCAGAGGCGGAATACAGAGCTTTGGAAACTATACTATGTGAAGTCACTTGGTTGTACAATCTATTCAAAGAAATATATTTCAAGATTCCTACACCAGTTCCTTTGTATTGTGATTATACATCTGCAATTCACATAGCTGAAAATCTAGTTCTTCATAAGAGGACAAAGCATATCGAGCTGGAATGTCATTTCATCAGAGATAAAGTCAAGGAAGGGCTGGTGCAACCTGTGTACTTGTCTACCAAACAGCAACCAGCTGATCTACTTACTAAACCTTTGATAGCTGCAAGACTAACGTATTTATTGAGCAAATTGGGAGTTCGAAACATGTTCAGACCTGCCAATTTGAAGGAGGGTATTAGACTGCATAAGATAGATAGTGGTTAAGTTAGAAATTAGTTAAGGGTAGATTAGACATTTAATCTAGTTGAGAGTTAGTTACTTCCCGCCTAAAAGTTTGTTCTTGTAAACTTGTATATAACTCAAAACAATCTGTACATTTTATTCATTCAATACAATTTTCATTTTTCACATTAATTTGAAATAACAACATACTGGTAGAATTATTTCCAAGTGTTCACAGTTTAGCGAAACCGATAATATAAACTCAGTCACTGTAGAAATAATTCTGTAAAACCTAAGTCTTTCATTTCCTTCGGCATATCCATGTATGCAAATTCTGTTGGTCCTATACGTTCAACCATTACTCTAGCCACCTCATCTCTGACCTCATCTCTGCCAGCTAATGCCCAGCTCAGCTAATTACAGCTCAACATTCTGTTATAAATTCTGTGGACACAATTTGCAGTATATATAGTCATTGAAAAAGTGACAAAAGTGGTAGTAGTGTGTATAAGACTCTATTCTTCTTCTTCATAATTTGTTAAGTTTGTAAAACAGATTCAGATGGATTATAGAAAATAATATCTTCTAGTTCTCATTTCTACACCTTCAATGCATTATATTTGCATTATCATCATGGTATCAGAGCATGATTTCAATCAAAATCAACAGTTAATCGGTGTTCTTTTCAGGTGATCTTGTTCTTGTCTTCAATTCTTCATTATATAGATCGTCGATTTATTCGATTCGTCGTCATCGATATTTCCTAGCAATTTCATTGTTCATAATAATTTCTGATTTCAAGCTTTGCGATTAGTAACGATTAGTGTTTTGTTGATATTGGTTGAGATGTATAAATGTTTTGTGTGTGCATATTAGTTGTTTATAGAATTTGGGAACGATCTATCGTTAATTCATTAATTTTCTTCATCAAAATTGTGATTAGATCAGTATATTTTGATTCTCTTCAATTTAAGCAACGATTTATTGTTAATTTTGTGATTAGACCAGTATATTCTGATTCTCTTCAATCTAAGCAATGATTTGTTGTTAATTCACCAATCTTCAAAAATAAATCAATTCATTACTCGATTCACTATGTCTGAAACTAGATCTAGACCGTGTTTACCACCTAATAAGGATCCTACCCGTGTTTATTTCATTCATCCTTCTGATTCTAATACTACTCAGTTAGTATCCGTCAAATTCAATGATACTGGATTCAATAACTGGAAATGTTCGATGATGCTAAGTCTATTAGCTAAGATTAAAATCGATTTTGTTGATGGTATTATAAGCAAGCCTGAACCAACTACAGTTGAGTATAAAGCCTGGGAAAGGTGTAATGATCTAGTGTGTGCTTGGTTGTTGTTCAATATGGATGATGTGATAGCTAAAAGTGTTCTGTTTCTCAAAAGTGCGCGTGAAATTTGGATTGAACTAGAGGAAAGGTTTGGCTATACATCCATGACACAAGTGTATTCACTGGAGCAGCAGTTAGCTGAATTGAGTCAAGGTTCTAATAATATATCTGAATTCTTCACTAAAATTAAAATGATTTGGGATGCAGTCAATGATGCAAATCCGTTTCCTACTTGTACCTGTTTGAAATGCACATGTAATCTGGAACATAGGGTTTATCAGATGCAGCAAGATCAAAGAATGATTCAATTTATAATGAAACTAAATGAAGAATTTGCATCTGTGAGAGGGAATATATTGATGCAATATCCTATGCCTAACATCGCTAATGCTTATAGGCTCTTTGCTCAAGAAGAAATACACAAGGAGTTATCATCTGTGACAAGTCAAACTGAATCTTTAGCCTGTTTTTCAAAGAAGAAAAATTTCAAGAATTTTAAGCCACAAAGTATGTTTAACAAGAATCAGTTTGTACCTAACAAAACTACAAAAGGAGTTCAGGCAGGTGCTCCTGGGAGAAAACCTCAATATTTCCGCACTCATTGCAAGATTCCACCAGGGTTCAAATCTAACAGGGATAAGAAGGTTGCTGCTACAATTCAAGCTGATTTGATTAAAGAAGAAGGCTCATCCTCCACCACTTTTTCTGCTGCTCAGTACAATCAATTTCTGGAAATGTTAAACAAACGTCAGCAATCTGGTTTTTCTTCTGTCAAGCAAAATGAGGACTCTTAGAACACTCATGCTCTTCTAGCAGGAAATATATGTCTTATGTCTAAATATGATAAAGATTGGATTATAGACAGTGGGGCAACATATCATATTTGCTCTAATATTGATCTATTTAAAGATTACAAATTAGTTACTGGTAGCAATAAGTTCATTACTGTTCCAGATGGGAGAAAAGTTCAGATAACTCATATAAGAAAAATATCTCTAAATAATGACATCATTTTATATAATGTACTTTATGTTCCTGAGTTTTATTTCAATCTGATTTCGGTTAAGAGGTTATGTAAGGATTTGAGTTGTCAAGTAGTTTTCATTCATGACAAGTGTTATGTTCAGGGCCTTTCACAGAGGAATCAAATGCTTCTTGGTAGTCTTCACAATGGATTATATCATACTGAACCTGAAGAAACCGAGTCACAAATATGTTGCACAATAGTTGAAGAAGCCCAGTTATGGCATCTAAGGATGTGGCATAAACCATTTTCTCATCTCAAGCTAGTAAATCCATAATGTGATACCAAAAATTGTGCCAATCAATTCATCTGTCAAGTTTGTCCTGCAGCAAGACAGACTAGAAAGTCTTTTTCTTGTAGTTGTATCAAAACAAAAGGTGTATTTGAATTGATCCATTTAGATATCTGGGGACCATATCAAACAAAAACTCCAAATGGTTGTAATCAGTTTTTAACTGTGGTTGATGCTTACAACCGATTTACTTGTGTTCATTTGTTAAAACCTAAATCTGAGGTTATTTTTGTTTTGTTGAAATTTGCTGCCTATGTTGAAACTCAGTTCAAAACTAAGATTCAAAGTATAAGATCTGACAATGCAAAGGAGTTTTGTGAAGGTGATTTGCAAGTTTTCTGTCAAAAGCAAGGTATTCTTCATCAACAAAGTTGTGCATACACACCCCAACAGAATGGGGTAGTAGAAAGAAAGCACAAACACTTGCTTGAAACTGCTCGAGCTTTATCTTACCAGTCTAAAGTACCTCTTCGATATTGGGATGAGTGTATTCTTTGTGCAACCTATTTGATTAATCAAATGCCATTAGCTAGTATCAATAATCACTTTCCTTATTTCAAACTTTTTAATCAACCTCCAGAATTAGACCATCTTAGAACATTTGGTTGCTTATGTTTTGTTAACACTCTAACTGTCCACAGAACCAAATTTCATCCTCGAGCTGTTCCTGGGGTATTTTTAGGATACTCCTAATACATATTAAAGGATAAAAGGTTTTAGGCATTGCTACAAACAAAGTGACTACTTCCAGAGATGTCACATTCTTTAAAAAACATTTTCCCTTCTTATTTCAAAATGAAACTTCCGCTTCATCTTATCCAACAGTCATTTATCTTTCTTCTGTCACTCCTTTTTCATCTATCATTAATCATGAGTAAATGTTTCCTTGTTCTGATGGAAACGCTAGTTCAGTTGATACTAACAGTCCAACTTTGAATTCTTACATTGATCTCTCAAATACTCCTAATTCTTCAAATACTCATGATACTAATAGTATTTCTTCGACTGACCCTTCTTTAGTGCATGATATCAATACTTCTGTTCTGGATACTCATCTGCCTTCTTTAAGACAATCAACCAGATATCATAAGCCTCCTGGATACTTAAAAGATTTTTACTGCAATACAGTTTTGCTGTCTAATCACTGGTGTAATCTAGTACAGTTTTCTGACCTTCCTTGTGAGAAGAAATGTATTATCTCTAAGATATGTGATATAATTGAACCTTCCTCTTATTCAGAAGCTTCACAACATCCTCTTTGGATTGAAGCAATGAACAAAGAATTAGTAGCTTTATCTCCTAACAATACTTGGAAATTGACTGATTTACCTAAAGGAAAAAAGCAATGAGTGTGTTTTGGATGGATGTTGGTTGTATGATTGATTTGGGGTTGATTGGTGGTTGTTTTGGAATGGTATAAATTTGGGAAATCGCGTAAACATAGCCGCCATAATGCCCGATTTACCGTAGACTGTTTTTGTTCTTAACATCAGAACCCTTGAACTCACTGCTAGGTTTTGACCATTGCCATGTTTAGATAGTTCATGTTACGAGCTTCATTTTGATATGTGGTTCATTTGATTCCGATGAACGGTTTAGGAGAAACGGCCGTTTTAAGTAACGACGTTTCGCGAACGAACCCTTACCCCTTGCCTTACTTTGAAACATAGGTTAAAGACCTTAAAGGACTAATTGAAGTATGAAACATTTATGTAAGGTGTAATAGGCAGTTGGTAAGACACTTGCGATATATTGTAGCATGTGATATGGTAAATATGCATGCCTGTTTCGTATTCTTGCCATTTATATCTGTTGGTTCAGTTGATAATACCTATGCTAGAGAATAGCGGTAAATTGCATATACCCTTAGTATAGGGACCCAAAGGTGAAAACATTTTCTAAAACCGGGAGTCGAGGATCCCGAGTAGATTTTATATATATATTTATATATATATATATGGTTATAGTTTTCAAAACTATTAATCGAATAAGGTTTATTCGATAACTTTATTTTATTATTGAATATTATTTCGAATATTCATCCGAGGACTTATGACTCCTTTATTTTATTATTGAATATTATTTTGAATATTCATCCGAGGACTTATGACTCCTTTATTTTATTATTGAATATTATTTCGAATATTCATCCGAGGACTTATGACTCCTTTTATTTTATTAATTGAATATTATTTGAATATTCATTTGAGGATGTATGACTCCTTTATTTTATTTAATGAATATTATTTATAATATTCATTCGAGGTATTATGACTCCGCTTATTACTGAAATATATTCTTTATTTTATTAAAGAATAAGGTGTCAAGAATCATACTTATTTTCGATTATTCAAATAAAGATAGTACTTTCATATAAGTATATCTTTGGTTATTTAATATCCATTTCAAGTATAAGTTTTAAAACTTCTACTTCGATTATTTTTATAAGGATTATCTTTATGAGAATATTATTTAAATAATATTATTCATATATTTTCTAATATATCGGGACTGATTTATTTTAATAAATCAGCAGTACTCCAAACATTCTTAAAAATGTTTTCGAGTCTTCAAAATGATTTTTAAAGTTAGAGTGGACCCCAAAACTCATTTTTATATTTAAGATCTTCCTTTCAAAGGGGATTTAAATACTCGCTCAAAACCTGGGGGATCCAGCTCTGTGGTGCATTTTACATTCGCAACGTGGTTGCTGTTTTGAGAAAACAAATGAATTGATTACTTACCCAACGTTCGGGAAGTAAGCCCATCTAATTGAGTCGGCATAAGCGACAGGCCGGGGTACGGTCTATCAAAGTGTAAGTGGCTGGGTGGCAGTCCATCAACGCGTAAGAGGCCGGGTGGTGGTCCAGCACAAGGACCTTATGTGGCCAGGGTGATGACCGGTGGGGGATTCATCCATCTACTAGTAGAAAAGGTTACTTATTGGTATCGTTGCCTGATCAGCAAGATATCGGGTTTATGCCAAAATTCTTTTCCTTTCCAAAATTCATTGGATGTTACCAGCTCTGTTCATACTTTACATAACAGAGGTTCCAGGAAATGTTTAAGAGATATATATTTGGATATATATCGGGACTAAATAAAGTATCTCGTAACTTTATTTCATTCAATAATATTTCAAAGATTGAATCTATTCAAGTCTTAACTTGTGGTCTCATCTATGGGATGACTTTTTTTTTTAAAACCTATAATACTTTGAACAGTGGTAGTTCAAGTAGCCTTATAAATGATATAAGTATAGTGAAGTATTTGGTAACTTCATCTTCCTTTAAGCTTATATCCAGTAAGTAATTATCTTACTTTTGATAAAAGATTCTAGTAAGTATCCATTTAGATACTTGTATTATGGTTATCACTATATATTATCTTGTGAGCTGTAAGGCTCACTCTTGCTTTATTTCTTTATCACACAACAATAGTTAGGAAAGATGGCCAGACTCCAGCAGACCCAGCGCAAGCGCGTGGGAAGCGTCCCGCGTCTTCCCGTTGATGTTGTAGCTGCAGAGGAAGATCTATTGGTAGATCAGGCATTCTACTTTTGAGAATCAATTATGTATAATTATAACTTGTGGCAGATAATGGTAATTAATTGTAAACTTATTAAGTAATCATTTTGGGTTGTAATAACTTTTAAATTGTGGATTCAAAGACTTGTACTTATTTCAATTTCATCTCTGAGACTATAACGGGTTGTGGTGTGTGTTAGCGTGGGGTCACAACATAAGGTTAATTATTATTAATTAAGTGAAGTGATATTGTGGAAAGAAAGACCGTGACGACCCGGATCCCTGACCCCGGATCTGGGGGTGTTACAGAAGTGGTATCAGAGCTAAGCATTATAAACCTCAGAGATGATGTGACGTTAAGATAATAAGTTCACTAAGATAATAAGAACTCTTGCCAAGTTCATAGTCGGGCTACCTAACGTAGTACTGACAGTTAAAACCCTTATGGGAACCCTTATAAATATCGTGATAGAAGCGTAGTTCATTATCATATATGGTAGCGGGACTCCGAACCCTGAGGTTGAGGAGCAACAATGCGATGATGTTTTATTAGTTATTGGAGATCAGATTGTGGATCCAATGGAACACCCTAATGAGGGACCAGATGATATTCATATTGAGGACGTAGCGGTTGAGGATGTTGTCCTAGAAGGGATTGTTGCTGAGAAGAATCCCGTGGAGGATCCTAACAAGAATGAATAAAGGACCACTGAGGAATTGATGACCATGGTTAGGGAAACTACCAGAGGTAGGATTGGCCGGTCACTACCGGAGGTTCGTTCAAGTTTGTAAAGATAGTAGCCCCTTTGAAGCGGCTTACTTATAAGACTAAGAAGTTTGAATGGACAGAAAAATACGAGAAAAGATTTTAACAACTAAAGCAAAGGTTGGTGGCGACCCATATGTTGGCGTTGCCGGATGAAAAAGGAGATTTTGTGAATTGTAGTGATGCTTCGTATAAGGAATTAGGGTGCTTCTTATACAGCACAGCAAGGTAATCGCGTACGCGTCAAGATAATTAAGGGAATATAAAATTCGATATCCCCACCTATGAGCTTGGGCTCATGGCAATAGTTTTGCCCTAAAGATTGGAGGCACTACTTGTATGGTGAGAAGTGCGAGAATTACCTAAGCCATAAGTGCTCTAGTACATTTTCACGTAGAAAGAGCTCAACATACGCCAGAGGAGGCGGTTAGAGCTAATCAAGAATTATGATTGGGAGATTCTTTATCATTCGGGGAAAGCCAATATGGTGGCTGATGCCCTTAGTAAAAAGGAGAGACTCAAGATGATAATGTCTTTTGGAGAGTTTATAAGAGATTTTGAGAAAATGGAAATAGAAGTGAAGGTAGCCGGAGCCGGTACCGAAAAGCTGTTTGAGATTGCAATACAGCCCGAATTATTGGAAAAATCATATTATGCCAAAAAAAAGAGTGATGAATGAAGGCAGAGAGCCAACAAATAGATATGAGATTAATACCGAGAAAGATGATAAGGGAATAATGAGGTATTCCTATAGAATTTGGGTTCCAAATGTTCAAGAGCTTAAAGATGAGATCTTAGATGAAAGTCATAGTTCAAGGAATAAGATTAAGGGCAAACCCTAAATGTGATAGTCAGGGAGGACGCCATCAAGATAGAAGGAGCCCATAACATAATGGAGTGGAAAATGAGGATTTTAACGTATAAGATAACCCCAATTATGGGAGAAGGATGAAACATTTCATACTGAGGAAACAGAAGTCGAGCAAGACAGGGAGAACCAGGACGGTACTCCTATTGGGCAATCCATGGATCTACCTAAACAAAACCTTTACTATTATCCCCAACCACCACCTTGAGGAAACAATGCGGTAGGAAATTCTTTCAGGACCTATAAGTCGCTAAGCTCTCAGAGTTCCAAGGAACAAGCTGACCCAGTCGAGGCAAGAGCCTGGCTAAAGGAAATACAGGAATCATTTGAGATTCTAAATGATTGACGAACCACAAAAGACTATTTTTGTCACTTACCCTCCTAAGAGAGAGACCACCCGCTGGTGAAAAGCCAAGGAAGGCACGAAGCAAGAGATTATAATAAATTGATTTAAGTTCAGTCAATTATTTTCGGGAAAGTAATTCCCAAAGATAAGGAGATAGTGTAAAAGCTTTAGAGCCTGAACAAAGGCATATGAGTATGATGAATTATGAATCTAAGTTGTAAAAGTTATCAAGATTCGTTCTGAGGACACGAATCCAGAATGACGGGATGTATGAAATCAATGCTTATGTTGTGTTGGTTCATGAATTAATGATAAGAGAAAGGAAAATAAAAAGAAACTGAAGTGGAAAGGAATATAAAGGCAATAGAGTTTGAGGAATGATAAGGGAGTTGGGTATGAGGAAACCCTAAAGACTCGTAGCAATAGAAATAGAAAAGTATGTAATCATCAGGATGAGGGTGATTCACCATAAGTTAAAGTTGATGATTGAAGGAACAAGAGATACATATATTTTATCCCCTGTAAGTTGGGAGGATTCGAGGAAACCTTGAGATAGTTCGAAGGATAAATAATGAGACGCTGATAGACTGAGGAGGCAAGGAAGTAAGAAATTAGGAAAAATTGGATGAAGGAAGTGACCTTCAAGAATGTGAAGTGTAAGACCGGTGGCTTGATACCCAGAAAGCGAGACGCCATGTATGAAAGATATACCAACATTGAGGTGACTGTTGAGATAAACAACAAAAGTAAATAAGGAATTATTAAGAAGAGGTTCACGTTGAACACGACCAATATCTTCCAGAACATCCTTGTTATCGTTACCAAATTAGGCAAGAAAAGCGGATAACCGTTGTTATCTTTTGGAGGCCATATTGATTGACCTTATTTTGAATACAGATGTTATTGTGAAATTAGGCATATACTATCGAGGTGGGAATGATTGAATAAGACACCCTTATCAGGGATATATGACTTGATTTATCCATGGAAGGATGCATGTACCTTTTTAAAGGTGGAATTAAGGATAGAACATCGGTAACTTAAAACTAATCCTAGGGGAATGCATAAAGGTTGGCATTTCACCCTTAATAGGGATAGTATGAGTTTTGACAGTATGAATTGGAAAGGATTAATCTAATAACAACCTTTAAGAATCAGTGGAGAAATTATTCAGAAGTATATAGACAATGGTTTTAGTATTAGTAAATGGTATTTTGATATGCCCTGTATCTAGGGAATACAGGAGGAACGATTCAAGGATAACCTTAGAGGTTTTACAAGGAGAAAGGCAAAATTCAAAATTTTCAAGAATAGAAATGTTGATAAAGGAAATATGACGTAATTATATTGATGCCAAGTGAGGCACGTGTTAAACCACGAGAAGGTATGGATCGAACCAGTAATGGTCGAAATTGTTCAGGGCAATTAGGACTTAAGATAAAAGATGTTCTAATTATGATTGAGAGTCAGTCATGACAGTGATTAACCTCTAAAGACTGAGGCAATAACTTATGGAAAAATGGTAATTTTTTTTTACTCATCAGATTTTAAGGAAAACATCTTCACATAAGCTGTGATTGAAATAAGGTAGAAAATTTATTTGGAGGTGGTTAAAATGACATTGACTGTAAGGAAATTTTACTATCAGGAAAGGCCAAAGAGGTGGCCGACACTTTAAAGGTAATAGGATAATTATAGGCGCTTGTGCCAAAGGAATATAGTGATGATGGTTAAAGCTATGCAGGTTGTATTATGGTTTGGAAGATTGACATTCCTTCTGATGACTGTGCAATACCCAACCGTAATAGTAGTTTGGTAAAGGTTTAATTTGTGTAATCACCATGAGCGGGCTATCTATCTCAGAAGGTACTATCTTGAGAATAATCCAGGACCATGTTTCAAAAAGGACTAAACGAACCTTTGAGTTAAGTCTTCTATTGAAGGAATATGATTAAGAATGGTATTAACCTGCTATCGTTACTTTGATTGAAACTCTTCTGCAATTTTATCTACTTCATGTCATGAAAGTACGTCAGAGTTTGGAGTGTTCTTCATGAATTACGATTGGTGGTTATGTTAACTCCTTAGAAGTATTCTATACGACATGTATGGACTCCGTATGGTTAGATATTAAGATTTCATGGAAAGTTAATGATGACAGTAGGTCAGTGGTGGACCATAGTAAGGCAGCAATGATTCTGCGAGTAATGAGCTGATTACAACCATGAGAGTTGTATTGGAATGGAGGTTGAGATTAAGTACCACTAATCGGGTCATAGTAGTGTATAAATTATCATTGATAGATTAATTAAGTAGAGTATCTACCTATTGAATATTTATTCCTTCTATCAATAGAGAATCGTATTACTATACGAGGAAGGTTGTGATGCAAGCATAGAATTCTAGTAACGATGATGTCTAGAATGAGATCCCAGGTTCGATTTTCAATATCGAGGGAGTTTCAAAGGTGATTGTGTATAAGCTCGAGGAAGAACATGGGTCCATAGAATGATGGACGGAATAGCAAAAATATTTAGGCATGTGAAATACGATGCTATAATACTTGATGTTGATATAAATACATATATGTTTTGTTCTCCTATGACAAACCTCTATAGTTCAGAGGTAGGTTCCAAGCCAGATATTTTGTGGCAGTATATTTTTTTATATATACAATTCTCTTCAGTTCATTCTTTTCTCTTCTTTTATTTCATGTAAGCTGAGAAGAACAACCCTTCCAGAAGGGGAGGTATTGCCGAATGACTATCTATCTGTGTGATAGAAGCCTAGTAGGATACCATCTATTGTTTAATTGCTTGTCAAGTACTAAAGGCTGGCCACCTTCTATACTAACTATGCGATATAACAAGTGTTCATGATCATAGTGATCTCTCAACAAATTCCTTTACTTCTATATGATTGATCAAACTTTGGGAAATAGAAACAACTGAAAAAGGAGTAGTAAAGTTATGGTGGTATTCGGAATGGAGACACATTCCTGATACTAAGGTTGACGCGTGTATTAAAAGGTTATAAAATGGTAACGAGCAAAGGTGTAACCAGTATAATATTAGGAACGGAAGATAATAGCGATTACGAACTGGAAAAGAGTGGGTATTGAGAAGCAAAAGCTATAATTCTAGAAGCTACGATGAGGGTCAGTGCAATAGACTTGAAAGAAATTGGAATGATCACTTAACAAGGATTGAGTTTTCTTACAACAATAGATCATATGTCAGTATTGAGGTATCGCCTTATGAGATCCTTGAGGGAAGACAATGTCGATCTCCCTTATGTTAGGATGAAGTTGTAGAGCGCAAGATGCTCAGACCAGCAGTGGTCCAAAGGACCAAGGATATGATAGATCTAATCAGAGGACGGCTGGTAGTAGCCCAAGATGGACATGATAAGTATGTTGATTTGACACGAAAGGACAAAGAATAGAAGTAGGGGACCTAGTGTTGTTAAAGGTATCCCCTTGGAAACCTTTGGAAATGATTGATGAGATTCGGAAAGAAAGGAAAGCTAAGTCCACAATTTGTCGGACCCTTGGATGTATTAAGACGTTTTGGGAAGTTAGCATATGAGCTAGCCCTACCCCCGAACAGGTAGCAAGTCATAACGTGTTTCACGTATCAATGTTAAGGAAGTGTAATTCGGATGCCAGATAAATAGGGGCATATGAGCGCATAGGCATGCGACCAGACATAACCTATAGGGAGCAACCAGAAAGGGTTATAGATCGAAAAGGAACAAGTGCTTAGGAGAAGGGTTATCAAACTATTCAGAGTTTGATGGAAGGACCACAATGTGGGAAAATTTACTCGAGAGTCAGAAAGTGCAATGCTAAGAGAGTATCCCTATTCATTTTCTATCTGATTCCGGGACGAAATCCTTTAAGGAGGGGAGACTGTAATAACCCCAATTTTTGGAAAATTTTTGAAACCCTTATGAATAGTGTTTTTACTGAATGAGAAAACTTTTCATGCCACACTAGGTAGGGGTTCTTTTATGGATATTCTGAGATTTTATTGGCACTCTATATGGTATATAAGTGTATGTAAAGATCGTCAGAATCCAATTCCGAACACTTTGATTTTCCCGGAAATCCACTAGATACGGAAAGAATTGAGTATAAGGTAACATGATAAAAATGATTTAAATTAAAGGATTATAAGAGAGGATCATAAAAGGAATACAATATATTGAGAAAGGTTAAGGGAATCTAAGTAATAAGATCCCGGGTATGATCCCTCAAACGATAAACGAAAACGAAAGTTAAGCGAACCGTATAACAGATCAGCGGTCATTAGGCAAACAATGAGAAGCTAATCAAAGAGATTAGAAGGGATGATGACATAGCAATGTGACATAAGCATGACATAAGGGGAAGAAGATGTGGTTGATTTAAAACCACACAAAGTCAAGGCTAGAAAGGTAATTAACCAAAAAACAAGACAAAAAGCAACCAACCAAGCCAAAACATTTCATTTTCATCAAAAAACACAAAACCCCCATTTTCTTCATGAAGCTCTCGGCCCCTTTTCTTAAAAAATGAAGATCCAAGCTCCACCACTTACTATTTAGCAAGGTATTTATCTAAGCTTCCCCATGGATAGTTACATACTTCCTATAAGTTTAAGCTTCCAATTCCAAGCCAATCTTTTTCTATAAATCATGGAAGAAGATGGTGAATAGTACTTTCTTGAAATTAATTTTTGTGTTCTTGATTTTTTGAAAGAACAAGCTTGTAGGAGGTTAGATTAAGGCTTCCATGGGCATTTCAAGGATCTTTCATGGATTAAAAGCTCTAAGGAAGGTATAAACTCCAAACCCTAGCTTTGGTTTTGAGTAATTAGGAATGAATATGATTGATATAGTATATGTGAAGCATGAGGCTTGTTTGTTTAAATTTTGGTTGAGTTTGTAGAGATTAGTTGGTTTTGTGGTGTTTTTGGAGTTGTAAATCTTGTTAATTAGTTAATGAACTTAAGTATAGCTTTTAGTTCATGTTTGAGGGTAGTATAAAGTTGATAATATTGAGTTGTTGGGGCTGTTGGAGTGTGTTTTGGATGGATGTTGGTTGTATGATTGATTTGGGGTTGATTGGTGGTTGTTTTGGAATGGTTTAAATTTGGGAAATCGCGTAAACATAGCCGCCATAATGCCCGATTTACCGTAGACTGTTTTTGTTCTTAACATCAGAACCCTTGAACTCACTGCTAGGTTTTGACCATTGCCATGTTTAGATAGTTCATGTTACGAGCTTCATTTTGATATGTGGTTCGTTTGATTCCGATGAACGGTTTAGGAGAAACGGCCGTTTTAAGTAACGACGTTTCGCGAACGAACCCTTACTCCTCGCCTTACTTTGAAACATAGGTTAAAGACCTTAAAGGACTAATTGAAGTATGAAACATTTATGTAAGGTGTAATAGGCAGTTGGTAAGACACTTGCGATATATTGTAGCATGTGATATGGTACATATGCATGCCTGTTTCGTATTCTTGCCATATATATCTGTTGGTTCAGTTGATAATACCTATGCTAGAGAATAGCGGTAAATTGCATATACCCTTAGTATAGGGACCCAAAGGTGAAAACATTTTCTAAAACCGGGAGTCGAGGATCCCGAGTAGATTTTATATATAATATTTATATATATATATATATGGTTATAGTTTTCAAAACTATTAATCGAATAAGATTTATTCGATAACTTTATTTTATTATTGAATATTATTTCGAATATTCATCCGAGGACTTATGACTCCTTTATTTTATTATTGAATATTATTTTGAATATTCATCCGAGGACTTATGACTCCTTTATTTTATTATTGAATATTATTTCGAATATTCATCCGAGGACTTATGACTCCTTTTATTTTATTAATTGAATATTATTTGAATATTCATTTGAGGATGTATGACTCCTTTATTTTATTAATGAATATTATTTATAATATTCATTCGAGGTATTATGACTCCGCTTATTACTGAAATATATTCTTTATTTTATTAAGAATAAGGTGTCAAGAATCAACTTATTTTCGATTATTCAAATAAAGATAGTACTTTCATATAGTATATCTTTGGTTATTTAATATCCATTTCAAGTATAAGTTTTAAACTTCTACTTCGATTATTTTATAAGGATTATCTTTATGAGAATATTATTTAAATAATAATATTAAGATATTTTCTAATATATCGGGACTGATTTATTTAATAAATCAGCAGTACTCCAAACATTCTAAAAATGTTTTCGAGTCTTCAAAATGATTTTTAAAGTTAGAGTGGACCCCAAAACTCATTTTTATATTTAAGATCTTCCTTTCAAAGGGGATTTAAATACTCGCTCAAAACCTGGGGGATCCATCTCTGTGGTGCATTTTACATTCGCAACGTGGTTGCTGTTTTGAGAAAACAAATGAATTGATTACTTACCCCAATGTTCGGGAAGTAAGCTCCATCTAATTGAGTCGGCATAAGCGACAGGCCGGGGGGTACGGTCTATCAAAGTGTACGTGGCTGCGTGTGGCAGTTCCATCAAGCTGTAAGAGGCCGGGTGGCGGTCCAGCACAAGGTCCTTAGGTGGCCAGGGTGATGACCGGTGGGGGATTCATCCATCTACTAGTAGAAAAGGTTACTTATTGGTATCTTTGCCTGATCAGCAAGATATCGAGTTTATAGCCAAAATTCTTTTTCCTTTCCAAATTCATTGGATGTTACCAGCTCTGGTCATACTTTACATAACAGAGGTTCCAGGAATGTTTAAGAGATATATATTGGGATATATATCGGGACTAAATAAAGCTATCTCGGTAACTTTATTTCTATTCAATAATATTTCAAAGATTGAATCTATTCAAGTCTTAACTTTGGTCTCATCTATGGGATGACTTTTTTTTTAAAACCTAGTAATACCTTTGAAAAGTGGTAGTTCAAGTAGCCTTATAAATGATATAAGTATAGTGAAGTATTTGGTAACTTCATCTTCCTTTAAGCTTATATCCAGTAAGTAATTATCTTACTTTTGATAAAAGATTCTAGTAAGTATCCATTTATATACTTGTATTATGGTTATCACTATATATTATCTTGCGAGCTGTAAGGCTCACTCTTGCTTTATTTCTTCATCACACAACAACAGTTAGGAAAGATGGCCAGACTCCAGCAGACCCAGCGCAAGCGCGTGGGAAGCGTCCCGCGTCTTCCCGTTGATGTTGTAGCTGCTATAGCTGCAGAGGAAGATCTATTGGTAGATCAGGCATTCTACTTTTGAGAATCAATTATGTATAATTATAACTTGTGGCAGATAATGACAATTAATTGTAAACTTATTAAGTAATCATTTTGGGTTGTAATAACTTTTAAATTATGGATTCAAAGACTTGTACTTATTTCAATTTCATCTCTGAGACTATAACGGGTTGTGGTGTGTGTTAGCGTGGGGTCACAGCATAAGGTTAATTATTATTAATTAAGTGAAGTGATATTGTGGAAAGAAAGACCGTGACGACCCGGATCCCTGACCCCGGATCTGGGGGTGTTAATCGTCGAGGTATTTGCTTAAGTCTATAAATTGACTTAAGCAGCCTACAAACCAAATGTTGATTTGGAAACTCAGAAAGTAGACCAGCTGACAGATGATACTCAGGTAGCAAAGCCATATATACTTTCTCATCTAAAATACCATGAAGGAAAGCATTCGTGACATCAAGATACTTGATATACCAGTTGTGCTTAGCAGATAAAGTAAACAATAAATGAAGAGTAGACATCTTGACTACCGGAGCAAATGTCTCAAAATAATCTAACCCAGCTGTTTGAGTAAATCCCTTTGCAACAAGACGAGCCTTGTCACGATCTACATCTCCATTAGCAAGATACTTGACCTTATATAACCATTTACAACCCACCATCTTCTTACCAGGTGGTAAAGGCTTAATCGACCAAGTTTGGTTGGCTTCTGGAGCTGCCAATTTGACACTCATAACTTCACACCAAGCAGACAGTTTGACAGCTTGTTTATAAGTAGGTGGCTCAGAAACTTTGAGAGGACATGAACACCACTGTGGATGCATCAAAAGGCGGATCAACCACATATGTAGGTAAGGTAGTACAAGCATTAAGGTAATATTGGTTGCAAAAATGTGAAGGAAGACCAGTATAGTAAGAGAATTTAAAAGGCAATTGTCTAGCACGAGAAGATTTTGAAGGATGAGTAACTGTAAGACGAGATGGAGTTGGCAACACTTATAACTCTTTTTCTATCAAATAAGAAAAAAAACCTAATTTTGTTTTTGCTTAATAATTATATAAAAAGCTATTTAAATTCAAATACGCTAATGTGTCGATAAAGTTCACGTTCCATACTTTGTATGAAAGATGACTACGAACAGTGTTGAGGTTAATGATCTGTCAAGAGGAAAGTTTGCATTTATGTTTTATTTGAAAAAGTTTTTTTTAATAAAATTAACTAGAAATTATGTCTTATTTAGAAGAAATTTGCGTTCATGTCAATAAAATAAAATAACCATGAACAGAGAGATTTAAACTTTTAACTAAAATGAAAGAACTACATGAGGCTGCTTAAACTCAACGGTATTTTACCAGTAAAATGAATAAAACTTAGGCCTCCTAATTAAACACAGTAAAAGCCGGACAATTTTATTAGACTGCATAAGATAGATAGTGGTTAAGTTAGAAATTAGTTAAGGGTAGATTAGACTTTAATCTAGTTGAGAGTTAGTTACTTCCCGCCTAAAAGTTTATTCTTGTAAACTTGTATATAACTCAAAATAATCTGTATATTTATTCATTCAATACAATTTTCATTTTTCATATTAGAAATTCTACATGGTATCAGAGCTATGATCTCTGTTTCTTTAGTTTGTTACATCTTTTTCCGCCATTAAAGCTTCAATCAAGTTTTTTCATTCTTGTTTTTCGTTCTTTCAGTAGTAAAGTTCAGTGTTTCTATTTGCAACAATCATTCTACTGGTTGTTGATAGTAATCATAGTAAAATTGATTGAATTCGATCATTTTACGATCATTTTCTTTTTCTATCAATCTCTCTGTGTGACATTTCATCAAACATTATGTCTACATCGACGGATAATTCTACAGATGCTACAAAAACTCCAGAATCTGATCTTGAAAGTTCATATCAGTCAGTTACTTTGGATGCGAGTCATCCATTATATCTACATCCTTTAGATCATCCTGGTCAAGTTCTTGTTACTAGTGTCTTGAATGGTGAAAACTTCAATGAATGGAAAAGATCGATGTCTCTTGCACTTTTAGCGAAGAATAAACTTGGTTTTGTTACCGGAAAATTCAAGGTTCCTTCTGAATCATCTTCTTATCTTGCACATTGGCAGCGTTGCAATGATATGATAATTACTTGGCTTCTTAACTCTGTTGTTCCTGAGATTCGTTCTAGTCTTGTTTACATTGCTCTTGCAAGTGATGTTTGGGATGATATCAATATGCGTTTCTCTCAGAGTAATGGTCCACACATTTTTGTGTTAAAAAAGGCTTTAAGCTCTCTTGCACAAGAAAATCTTACTATTTATGGATATTACATAAAATTTAAGATGAACATATATCAATATCACAAGCAAGAAGATTAGAGAGCAAATCATGACAACATGTAATATGGTCTGTTGCTCCTGAATCAAGAATCCAATCTCTAGAGGCATGACAATTAACAAGGCATACAGAAGTGAACAGGAACGAGACAGAGTACCTGATTGAGGTGGTTCAAAGTTTGTTTGAGACAATTGACTTTGATTTAGAAGATTCAATAACTGTTGATACTGAATATCAGACAAACAATTTCCAACAGAGTTTTCAGGACCAGCAGAGCTTTCAACTTTCTCAGTAGAGGTTGGCACTGTGGATGAAGCAGCAATTTGAGCAACAAAATTGTTCTCCTGATGATTAGCCTTAGCAGGAGCAACATTTTGCTTATTCTTTGGTGGAAAACCAATCAAATGAAAACAACGATCCTTAGTATGATTCTTTCCATGATAATAAGTGCACTCCAGATTAAACCTCCTTCCATCAGGCATCTTAACATCAGTTTTCTTGAAATCAGATCTAGGAAACCTAGCTTTACTCATAAGAGCAGCAGACTCAGTCAGTAGTGTTTGACAGAGCTACATAATTTCTCTGGTGTTCTTCTTGTTGCAATAGTGACAAAACAGTTGTTAGTGGAGGGATAGGATTCATCATAAGGATTGACCACGAATATTAGTGTAAACTTCATTTAATCCAATCAAAAACTGAGTAACTTTCATAACCTCTTCATATTGTTCTTGTTGCTTCTTAGCTTTACAGAGACAGACACATACACACTTACCTAATGGAGAGTTTACAAAGGTTAAACTTAAAGGAACTATAGTGTTAACATCTGAACTTACTCTTTATGATGTTCTTTTGGTACCTAGTTTCCAATTCAACTTGATTTCTGTCAGTAAACTGACTTTATCTGTGCCTTGCACACTTCAATTTTTATCTCATCTGTGTGTTATTCAGGACTGTATAATGAAGAAAACATTGGGGATTGGTAAACTCCAAGGTTCACTGTACAAGTTACTTCTACCAACTTCATCACAATTCACTTCTCTGTTTCCTCAAGTTTCAGCTCACTGTAATGCTGCTCATTCAGACAATTCAAAACTTTGGCATTCTAGATTAGGTCACATACCTTTTCCTGTAATGCAGAAGATTAGTGCTATTGCTACTCAAGTTGAGTTCTGTAGTTTTATTCCTTGTGATGTTTGTCATTTTGCTAAACAAATCAGGTCTTCTTTTCCAGCTAGTACTAGTCATTCTACTGAACCTTTTCATTTGTTACATTGTGATTTGTGGGGGCCTTACAAGTATAAGACATATTTTACTTGTAATTCTTTTCTTACTATAGTGGATGACTGTAGTAGATGTACCTGGACCTTCTTGATATCAAATAAATCTCAAGTATTCTTAATTTTTTCTAATTTTCTGATTCACATTAAGAATCATTTCAAAGCCTTAGTTAAAATTGTGAGATCTGATAATGGCTCAAATTTTTTTAATAAAGATCTTACAAAATTGTTTCAGTCTTATGGAATTGATCATCAAAGTTCTTGTGTTGAGACTCTTCAACAAAATGGAAGGGCTGAAAGAAAACACAGACATCTTCTTCTGTTGCAAGAGCTCTCAAATTCAATTCAAAAGTTCCAATTCATCTTTGGGGAGATTGTTTACTCACTACCACTTATATCATAAACAAAACTCCATCTAAAATCTTAAACAACTTATCTCCTTATGAAATACTTTTTCATAAACCACCTCTCTATGATCATATGAGAGTATTTGGTTGTCTTGCATATGCTTCTACCTTGTCTAAGAGAGCAGATAAGTTTGCTCCAAGAGCAACTAAATATGTGTTCATTGGATATCCTCAACATCAAAAAGGCTACAAACTCATTAATATTGAAACATGTCATAAGTTTGTGTCTACAGATGTTGTCTTTTATGAGAATGTTTTCCCTATACTACATCTGTTTCCATTACTTCAACCATGTTTCCTTCAGATTCTTCTTTTATTGATGATTTAGAATTGTCAAATACTCCATCTTCTGCACACACTGAGCTGGAACATCATCATTTTTCTATTTCATATGATTCACATCATTCTCATGATACTTCACCTTCTGAATTCTCATCTTGATAATTCTCATGATTCTGATAACACTGATCATATATCTTCTTCTGATAGTGGTTCTGCTACAGTATTACCTATACCTGAGAAAAGTTCTAGACCTATTAGAGTAAAACAATTACCAGTTAAGTTCTCAGATTATACAGGTCTTCCAACAATTCTTAATAAGACTTGTGCCATGTTACATATCCACTTCATATTGTTGATTCCGTGCAAGGTTTTACACCAACTTATCAGGCTTTTGTAGCAAATTCCACTGTCATCCCTGAAACCTTATTTTATTCTCAAGCTATAAAGATTCTAACCGGTGTAAAGCAATGCAATTAGAACTGAGTGCTTTGGAAGCCAATAATACTTGGCAAATTACTTCTCTTCCTCCCGGCAAGAAGGCAATGGGTTGTAAATGGATTTATAAAGTCAAGTATAAATCTGATGGTACTTTGGAAAGATATAAAGCCAGATTGGTGGCTCAAGGTTTTACACAGACTGCAGGAGTGGATTATTTTCAAACCTTTCCACCAGTAGCTAAAATGGCCACTGTCAGAATGGTACTATCCATTGCTGCTATTCAAACTGGCATATTAATCAGTTGGACATTACCAATGCTTTTTTAAATGGAGATCTTCATGAAGAAGTGTACATGAGATTGCCTCCAGGTGTGCCTATTCCTGCTTCTTTTGTTGGCACTAATCCTGTCAGTGGTTTGATAAGCTTTCTGATGCTGTTATCCAATTTGGCTTTACACAATCAAGGGGAGATGCTTCTATATTTTATCTACATTCAGTTACTTCAGTTACAGTATTGTGGTTTATGCTGATGACATAATACTGGCTGGTTCTTATGTCAAGCAAATTGGAAAGATAAAAGAGTTTCTTGCTTCTAAGTTCAAACTGAAAGATTTAGGACACTTGAACTATTTTCTTGGACTTGAAATAACAAGGTCTTCAGAAGGCATATATATACATCAAAGGAAGTATGCAATGAATTTGCTGGAGAATACAGGTCTGTTAGCTGCAAATCCAAGTGCTATAACCATGGAAGCTCAACATAATCTCCAGTATGATTCTGGAACATCTTTTCCTGATGCTATGCAATACAGAAGATTGGTTAGGCAGTTGATTTATTTGACAATTACCAGACCATACATTTCTTATCCAGTGCATTATTGAGTCAGTTTATGGCTGCACCAACAGATGTTCATTGGAAGGCTGCACTGAAATTAGTAAGGTACATAAAGGGTAATCCTGGCCAAGGTTTTTATCAGCTAAAAGTCCATTAAATTGAAAGCTTTTTGTGATGCTGATTGGGCTACATGTCCTATGACTAGAAGATCATTGTTGGATATTGTGTATGTTAGGAGATTCATTTTCATGGAAATGCAAA